>NC_056726.1:736170734-736233234 GCF_019279795.1 Protopterus annectens | reverse complement strand
TATTTATATATGTATGCATATATTGTATAGCTTTGTGTTTATAAGTATGTATGTGTGTATGTACATACATATGTGTATATGCATGTATACTTAATTTCTGTAAGTTAACTCACCTAGCCATTACTGGAATCAATTGCAATGTAAATTTAAACATCAGTGCATGGCATCCGGATGACAGACTGCGTGGCCAAGACATGTTTCATCTCTTAGCCCCCCCAAAATAAATCTTTGCATGCCACATCCCCTTTTAGGGGTACACAGGACCAAGAATTAGTGGGGTTGATGAACTTTGCATGGAAAGTGATCCCTGTGGGGCATTCATTTATGAGGCGTTTGACTGCTAAAGGGTCTGGGTGCACAAGGCCACACCACCAGATTAGGGCCTCACAGGGCATGGAGGATTTTGCGTGGCTGTGTATCTTATTAGATTACAATAGGACAGCAGTTTGGCAGGAGAGAGACACCCAACTACTACTTCAGTGTTTACAGATGCAGTAAGGGGAATTGGCTTTTGGGGTTATTTTCAAGATCAGTGGTTCAGTTTGGCATGGCCAACTCAAGTGAAAAGTAGGTTTAAACATTTCAATTGCAGAGATGGAATTTTTCCCAGTAGTGGTTGCACTGGAAATATGGGGTGTGCAAATGAAAGACAGAGTGGGTTGGCTTTGCTCGGAGACTGTGGGTTCTACTCCCACAGTATATAGATGCATTGCTGATACTGTACGCCATTGTACTTTGTTTCAGCGCAGCATGGCCGACTCATGTGAAAAATAAGTTATGCATTTCAATTGCTGAAATGGAATTTTTTCCAATAGTGGTTGCACTGGAAATATGGGGTGTGCAAATGTAATATAGAGTAGTTTGGCTTTGCTCTGACAACAATAGCATAGTAAACATAGTCAATAATCAGCTGGGGGCAGAGTGGTAGGCAGGATGATGAGATATTTTACTTTTAAGCATTTAACATTAAATGTCACAGTGAAGGCACAACACATTCCAGGCATTGATAATTCATTGGCAGATTCTCTTTCTCGTTTGCAGTGGTCTCGTTTCTGGTTGTTGGCTTCAAATGCGAATCCTTCTCTGGTTCGAGTGCCGGATCATTTATGGGCTTTATGGGCAGACGGGAATGGTGGCTAATGTGTAATGCCCTCAGTGGAAAGACAAGATTAAGGTACAATAAATGCATACAGCAATTCTTGCAGACTAGATTATCCAGAGGCTGGGAACAAGTATGACCAATTCCACCTTATCAAGTCAGGGCTTACATTTTGGTAATGAAAGAAAGAGGTTGGACTTTTAGAAGGGCAAGAAGCACATTGTCAGCTCTGAACTGGTTTCATCAGGCCTTGAGTTTGAAGGATTTAGCTAACACATTTCAGGTACGGACAATGTTTAAGGGCTGGGAGAAACAAACACCCAAGAGGCCTGATAAGAGGTACCCCATAGGTCCAACAATGTTACGTAAGCTGTGGCTTGCAGTTTCAAATGTTTGTTTTTCTTCTTATGAGGTAGCATTATTTAGGGCTGCCTTTCTGCTGGCTTTTTGTGGGGCATTTAGATGGTCTGAAATTATTCAACCAAACAAGAAGAAAGGTCAATGGACAGTTTTACCAGTGGCACATGTACATTTGGTGGGGGAGGACACTTGGGTTTATGTGGCTAAATCCAAAATGCATCAAGAAGGCAAAGGTCAGTGGGTAAGAGTGGTTACCCCAAAGAGTTTGGTATGGGACTTGACTAAAGTGCTACTAGAGTACCGCAACTATAGGGGTAGGTCAGATGGTCCATTCTTTTGTCTTCAGCAAGGTGAACCTCTGACACAGTATCAGGTGAGAGCAGCTATAAGGAAGCAATCAGTTGGCCTAGACTCAGATAAATATACATTACATTCCTTTCAAATAGGTGCAGCCTCATTTGCACATGCAATGGGAGTTTCACAGACCAACATTATGAAGATGGGCAGGTGGAAGTCCAATGCTTATAAAGGCTATGTAAGGTGTAAATGGCTTTAACTCTTGGCCTTTATATTTCAGCTCTCACATATTTGGATCAGGAATACATCTGGATAGTGGGTCATTCTTTCATTCGGAGACTCCATCACTTTGTCCAGGGCAGGTGGGGCTTCTCCTTCCAAGGAGGAAAATAAGCTTTTTGCAAATCAATTTGGTTTGGTGTATTAGAAATGTGGTGGCACCATCTCAGGGCAGTACTACAGCAAGCTGCAAGAAGCAATACATTTCCTACTGCTATTTTATTGCACCTAGGGGGTAATGATATTTGTCAACATCCAATAAAAGAGCTAACTGGTTTGATGGTACAAGAGGTATATTGCATGCATGAATGCTGGCCACAAGCTATTATCTGCTGGTCAGAAGTGGTACAGAGACAGAAATGGAGGGGGGGCTAGGTCCATTAAAGCTGTGGAGAGAATGGGAAGGAGAATTAATATTTCTATGGATAAGGTGTTAAAGGGACATTAACAGGTTGTACATTCCTCACCCTGGCATTCAGGTCTGGTGGCCAGACAGATATGATGAGGATGGGGTTCATTTATCAGAAGAAGGTTTGGGGTTTTTTTATAAGGAATTGCAAGCTGGTTTAGCTTTGAAGGGCATTCAAACAGAATAGGTATAGATGTGCTGGCAGAAGGGAGGAATATTCCTCCCTTCTGTGGCGGAAGACAGGAAAGTTAAGGGAGGCCAAGGTAAGTGGGGGTTGAGGTCACAGGACTCTTCAACTGGACCTTCCACAGGCCAGACAGCCCCAAGGGATTGTTGCCAGGGGACTTACCAGCCTGGCAACGGCTCCTTGGCAGATTGTAAGGCGGCCCAGAGGAATTGTGATGAATTGTGACATGAAAAAGCTGTTATGATGTGGGTATGTTGAATCAGAAGGGCCAGATATTGATGTGCTGTCTGTTGTCCTGTAGGTTTAGGAGAATGCTATGAAAGAAATAAGATGGCCTCCCTGACATTCCTGCCTTGCACACATCTCATAATAATTGGCTTCTATTTGAGTAAATGGCAATAAACACATGGCTGTGGCCATTTAATCCATTTGAGGTCTCTGTGTTTTTTATTGAATATGCAGCTTGTGGTAACCCTGATTTGGAAAGCATGCAACTTCAATACATTTATTGTCAATGGTGCCAGGGAATGATAATGTTCTGAGCTGGTTTTTGGATATTGCTCAAAGGTTGATATGGATCATTAAATGAACTATGAACACTATTTGATATGGAGCATAAAATGAATTGAACACTATGTTAAATGTTTTCTAAAAGATAATTCTGTTGGCATCAATGGCAAGGTAAGATATTGGTTCACTAAACTTTATTAAAAGCAGGTAGAGCTGTACCAATCTCTAAATACTGCTAGGCTGCTTCAGACACACACCCTTCCTTAGCTGTGCTTATCTAAGGGCAAACACGGGCCACAGAGCTCCAATAAGCTTACAGCATGCATGACACATATGGTTGGGTGCAAGCTAACACTGAGGGGAAATCTGTGATTCAGTATCATTGTCCTCATTTGCATAGGATTGACTTCAAATGCATGGTTACAAAACCGACACTCAGCCTTCCCCCTTAGCAACCACTATTCCATGGTCTTGTTGAGTTATGCATGCCATTGACTATTATGGCAAAATTATGATTTTGGTTTAAATGCTTATTTCCAGCTTTTTTTATTATTTTCGGGCCTATCCTATTTGTGCACCACTGCCCTATGTTTAAATGGCTGAAATCAGCTAAAAACACAACAAAAAGTTATTTTTTATAATTTTGCAACTACATTTTATGCCTATGGCCATATATTTGGCCTTTGGCATGCCTAGCCCTTTTAAGAGCTGCCATGCCTCCATTTTGTAGTTTGCAGAAATGTATTCATTTCTGCAGTCTTCACTATTCCTGCACGGACATGTGCCTGCTTACTGGATTACTAATTCACCTCATTTGCATGGTTTTCACCAGCAAATTAGGTAATTAGCATACATGGGGCTGTGTCCATGCAGGAATATTGCAGGAGCACTTGTGCATGTCCCGGGAGCTCATTTCTGGATTGCACGTCAGCCGTATTGCCTGCAGCAGCTCTTGCACTACTCCTACATGCTGTGCAGAGCTTGCTGAATCCTGGGGACTGCCTCTCTCAGTAGGGTGCCAAATACTAAGCCCCTAAGGCAAGCAAACACACTTCCCAGGACTCTCATCATAGGGTACTCCATTGTAAAATATATTGATGCCCCTCTAAAAGGATTGAACAAGGAGAAGATACTTATCTGGAGCGAGAAACTGCTAAATCATGCATGGCACTCAAGTCATTCCACTACAGGTACCAGTATGATTCTATCATAGTCCATCTTGGTGTAGATGCCCTGAGATGCACCTCCCTGGACTATATGAAGAGATATATTATGAAGCTTTCAGACTGTGTGTCTCAGGCTGGTATGAGCCTAGCATTGAGCAGCATATTACCATCACCTAGGATGATGCCACAATATGATAAAAAATGATTGATATCAACCACTGGCTGTCTTTCTGGTGTCATTCTAAAGGGATTTAATATTTCTCAGCTTGGGAGGATATGGTTAACAGATCATGATGCTTTGTCAGAGATGGTCTGCACCTTTCCCCTCTAGGCTTTTGAATACTGGCTAAAACTTTACCCACCCCATAGTGCCTTATTTAGACAACAGCAAATTGATAAACCTACCTACATAAGAAAATCAACTCAACTGAACCTCACGGTGTTACTCCTCAATGCCAGAAGCCTAAACAAAAAATGCACTCCCTCCAAGCCCTCCTCATACTCAAGGATATAGACATCTGTGCAGTTACCAAGCCATGGTTTAAAGAGGCAGAGAGTACCCGGGCAGGGCAAGGTTTTGGTGCCTTCTGCACTTTTAGACCAGCAGCTGCAGAGAAAAGGGTTAAAGGAGGAGGTGTCTCAATATGCATAAATAACAAGAGTACCTCAAGGGCGAGCAACAGAATGACCCCACTAGAGTTCTTCTATGTCAAGTCATCTTGATAAAATTCCATAACATATCCTAGTTCGCTGTAGGTCACACTTCATGTTCCAGGAATCTCACAATGCATACTTGGACCTACTGGAGACATTTACCACCCAACCTAATACTCTATTCACGGGAGATTTTAATTAACCCTCTATGGACTGGAAACCCTACACAGTCTCAAATCCACAGGCACAAATATTCCTGGACTTCATAAATACAAACACCTTTGACCAAGTAATGAATACGCCCTCTAGAGACTCCAACATACTGAATTTTGTACTTACAAATATGGGAGAATACTGCACCCCACTAATGTCTCATCATCCCTGGTAAGGTCTGACCATAAAGCTGCCTCCTTTCAAATCAAAATCAACTCCATAATTTCATTAAAACCAGTAACAGTTAGGAACTATTCCAAGACAAATTACCTTTGACTAAGTGATGGATTGTCAAAATTCAAACCCCATCCAAACCAGAGAACCCAGCAGCCTATACAACCATCTCAATGGCTGCATAGAGTCCACTGTACCCACCAGAAGTAAGCCCAGGACTAGCCCTAGAAACAAACCATCCAAGTGGCATCACAGATTAAAAAGAATATATAAAAAAGGAAAACAATGTTATGGCAAAAATCAGGAAGGGTAATTCTGGTAAAAATAGAAATTCTCTCATCAAAGTAAATAGGCAACTAATAGGGTTAATTAGGTTAAGCAAAGCCAACTTTGAGGTTAAGATAGCCTTCCAGGTGAAAGATAACCATAAGGCCTTCTAGAGCTATGTCAGAAACTTCAAGGCCAGCAGACAACAATGTACTGTACTGGTGGTTAATGGTGCCACATTAACTGAGCCTAGTGATATAACAAACCTGTTAGCAGACAAATTCAGTTCCAACTTTACCCCCATCTCACCCCCAACCACTCCCTCAAAAATGCCCTCAAACAAAATACCTCCAACTATTACTAGGGAGCATGTACTGGCTGCACTCATTAAAACTAGAAACATGTGCTCAGTGGGCCCCAATAACATCCCAGGATACATCCTGAACAGTCTAAAATATGACTTACCAAGACCCCTGGACTTATTATGTAACTATAGTCTTAAAACAGACTTTGTGCCATGAGAATGGAAGACTGCAACTGCCAGCCCTCTTCATAAGGGAGGACATTCAACAGATCTTAGAAACTATAGACCCATTAGTCTGGCTAGTCTTATTTGCAAAGTAATGTAAAGAATTACCATGGAAATTATCAACAAGAACATAGGAGACCTCCCGACACTGGGTCCATCTCAGTTTGGTTTTGTCAAAGGAAGGTCATGTTTACTGAATCTGGTGGACTTCTTTAAAAAGGTCACTAAGACAATGGATAAAGAGAAAAGCAATGCATACTGCCCACCTAGATCTGGCTAAAGCATTTGACAATATCTCACTCGTGGTTTGTCAATAAACTTATGCAACTAGGTATAAACCCCTTTATAATATGCTGGATAGCTAGCTGGCTGACTCATAGGACCTAAAAGGTTAGAATTGGTGTGGTCACCTCCACAAAGAGGCCAGTCCACAGTGGATTTCCCCAGGGCTCTGTGCTGGGCCCACTCCTCTTTGGCATCTACTTCTCAGATGTCAAAGCCAAAGTCAAAGGCCTTTGGGTGACCAAGTTCAAGGTGAATTCAAACTGGAAGCAGTCATTGAATTCTCCCAAGAAGAGAACACCCTTCTGAAAGATCTAATACAGACAAATGGCTGATGCCAAAGTCATGGATTAAAACTCAATACCAAGAATTGCATTATAGTACCTTTTGGAAAGTCTACTATACCAGGTAACTACATCATCAATAAAACACCCTTAGAGGTTGATTCCCTAGCCAGGGATCTGGGAACTAATGTAGAGAGTAACCTAGCCTGCCATCAGCATGTGTCCAAGGTAGTAAGGAAGTCCTTCTATGTTGTTCAACTTATAAGCAAGGGCATGGCTTCTAGGTCCAGAGAGGTCATCATATCACAGTACTTGGCCCTCATCAGACCCATCAGAGAGTATGGTCCCCCATTTGGTGTATACCTGACAAGACACATGAAGCAAGTGGAATGAGCACTAAGGTTCCTTACAAAAAGAATACACAGAGTAAATACAATGTGCTTTGCTGATCACCTCAAAGCCCTGTTTCCTTACTCAGAATCATACAGACTTCTGAGAGGTGATCTTTGTCAAGCATGCATGACAGCCCTGGACCTTGTTTTGATGAAGCTTTTGAACATCCGTAAAACAAACAGCATCAGGCCTACTAGATTAAAAGACCTAAATTTTGCTTGTGGCATAAAAAGGCCATGGAGAGAAAGAAATGTTTCTCAGAAAATTCTTATTCTCTGGAAGAGGCTCCCCATCCATATGAAGCAAACGTCCGCTCCATTTCTTTTTAATTTAAGTGCAACTTGCAGCAGTGGCAAGTAATTGAAAATTCACCCCTAGTTTGGCCTCATTTCTGTGATGGGCAGAGGCAGTCAGTACATCACCACCTATGTAACTCAAATTTGTGGGTCACATTTGCATTGCAAGCTTAGGCTTATAAGGGCCCTAGTGGTCATTAGCCTAGTATACACCTATGAACTTATGAGCCTATGTCCTGGTTGAGTAAATCCTGCACCATATACACTAATAGATCATACAGTACATCTATAAAACAGTTTGCCTAATTTTTCAATAGTTTGCATATCCAGGAGTGCCAGTGGTCAGATTATCTTAGGTTACTTCCATTACTGCAAATGCAGATGTCTCATCTCAGCCACAGTTAGAATCTACCTATCAGGTTTAAGTTTATTGTCCAGAATATTCCAGTTTCCCAATGTTAGCAAACTTGGAATATTGCCAGAATACTCAAAGGGTGGAACACAGAGGAGGGATTAAGAAATGACAAGAGATACCCAATAATCTTAGAATTGCTAAAATCCTTTTGCTCAGTTTGCATGCTATATCTGAGTCATACTATAATTATTGTTTCTGGGCCACTTTGTTCTCATGGTTATACTTTGCTGCTTTTAGACTCATCAAACTAACTGGCAAACTTAAGTAGTCAGAAGTAATTTTTAGTAAGGAAGTGGTTTTCATCTGGATCACCACATCCAAAAGAGACCTGCTACGTCTTGGCCACCAGGTTACCTTATAAAGAAGCATGGACTTTCTCATCTGCTTAGTTTCATGGGCAGGCTACTTACAGAACTAATCCCACACCTAAACACCAATTAAACTGTATTTAGCAGTTTGCAAGGGTGCAATATCAGCAACGCTGACCAATCTACTTAACTCAGGTGAGCTTTAACATACTTAGATATTTCTATTAATCCATGCAGTGCCCACTCATTTAGAATCAGATGGACATCTGATATGGCCACTTCAGGTCAGTCCATGGAAGTTCTCAAAATGTTAGGCAGGTAGTTCTCTGATGTGTACTTAATTACGACAATACATACACCAGTTCAACTGCAACTAATTTCACACAAACTTTTATTTGCTCTCATGTCCAAAAGCCATTCTTATCCTGGGGCACTCCTTTATTTCACAAGCCCATTTCAGAGTCTCAAAATGTTACAATGGCATAAACCTTGGGTTAGACCAAGCCAAATCTGAAGTGTTGTGGAAAGGAATCACAGGTCTCAGTCATGTTTTGTAGATTGTGGAACAACCAAAATTCCTGCACATAATCATTCTTCATGCTACAGGGAATGATATGCACTTTATAAAGACAGCTTATATACTGCATCATATGTGATTTAGCAATAATCAGACATACATTCCCTCACTTATTCACAGTATGGTCAGCAATCATGCCCTGACTAAACTGGGCAGGAGCTTTCAACCAGCAAGTGCTAGACAAGGTGAGAAGATTTGTTAACCAGAAAGTAACAAGAGCTGGCCCATTGTTAAGTGTTTCTAAATTGGAACATCAAGATCTATGAAACAAAGATACAACATCATTCAAAGAAGATTGGATCCATCTATGAGACATTGGTTCTGATTTATTCAATGTAAATTTAAGTTTGTTTTTAAATGAACACAGGAATATATAGCTACTATTATACTGGCATACCTACCAATGTCAACTGTGTTAATAATTTTAATATTTTAAGCCCGGTACAAATTAGATGAATTCAGTTTAAAATACTTGTAGTATGTGTTTAAAAAAAAAAAAAAAAGGTTAAAAAGGGGGGGGGGGGCAGGCTTAGGTCAGCCTGGTAGGTAGCTCTTCATAGCCACAGCCCCAACCCCCCATTTCTGCTTATATTCCCCCATCCCTTTTCACCTTGCTTGGTATTGGTAAGTAAAGAATTCAGTTTTATAATGGCACTACATGAGCAGTGGCAGGATTTGTGTTTCATTTTTGTAATCAAATCAGTATAATTGCCATTCCAGAGGGCTTTATGTCATGCCACTCAATAACAGGCCAGTGGCTGTACTGATGTCAATGAAGTTTATAAGCTGCAATGTTGTTCAGAGTTAAAGTTAACAAGATTTGATTATTAATAAATGCATTGCTTGCTCTTGCAACAACTGTATTTGGTCTGTTTATTTGAGTAAGAGTCCAGAGACAACAGGAACTTTAAAATTCAATGCCGCCACATACCAGCTGCAGCCGTATTGTACTTGCAGCTAAATAAGAATGCAGCTAAATAAGAAACATTGTTTCTTAACCTATTGCACTAAATAGCTAGACAGGATTCATTTTCAGTCAGTAAATGGAAAATGAATTTTTCTAACTGACCCTAGCCAAGAACTTTTTAAAACCCCATGAAAAAAAATGCAAGGTAGTCAGTAAATGAAAAAATAAGTTTTTCTTACTGTCCCTAGCCAAGAACTTTTAAATCTCCAAGAAAAAATCTGTAAGGTAAAACAAAATTTAAAATAACACCATCTCTAACAAAGAACAGAACAAAACAAAAATCTAATAATTATGTAAATATCCAAATCTTAAATGGACAAATGCAATCCAATTCAAAATCCGATGAAGTCACACACTTTCAGTAGTTTTACAGCACTTGCTGCTGGGGGAAAAATTAATTAATGAAATAAAGAACTACATTTAATCTTGGGGCAAGCTGAAATAAAAGTCATGAATGCATTCACAATTCTGATTTCTCATCTTTATATAGCATAAAACATTAAATATGAGCTAGTCTAACTCACTTTGAGTTTTAATATTGCCTTTCCTTAAGGAATGTCATTTATAAGTGGGGAAATGACAGTATCTTAAATGTTCAGATACGTCCTGTTGTATAAAATCAATACCTCAATCCAACTTCATATGATGCTTCTGTGGAGAAATACAAAGCTTCACTCATATATAAATCATTATGTAATGCGTTTGTTGAAACTCAGCAGAGGTGGTATAGCTGGGCTGTGGATTTTGATACCGAAATGAGCAGACAGTTCCTAGAGAATATCTTTCTCCTTTGTAAAGTTATAACAAATCCTGCTTGGCATTATGCTTCCTGAAAATTATTGCACAAATCTTATTGTATGTTTCCAGAATTGTTTAACAGAGGTTTGTTCACTTTTGTGGTCTGACTATTTTATGCCATAGGTTCAGTTGCTAGATTTTTCTTCATCAAAAAGTGTGGGAATGCCTTTAGGATAAATACACTATAGAATAAGTTGATGGGATGTCTTCATCATAATTACCAAGATAACCTGAAGGGTACACCATAATTTAGGATTGTAGGCATCCACCCAAAACCTTCAGTGTTGTCTTCCAAACAGAATCCTTTACTGGTAGTAATATAAAGAATTTCTCTGCTGTTGCATTGCAGAATCGGGTTATTAGTTCCAGGTTGAAATGACTTATATTGGAAAATATTAATAGTCATAATTCAGATTTGCAAGTTATCCTGTTAGTATCACACAATATGGTACAAAATACTTTAAGTATGATATTGTTATACTCAGTATTGCTTGACTTACTGACAACTGCTGAGAAAAGTTAATTTATTACATTATATATAAGTATTTCTTCCTGTTTTTAATTACATTTCATACTTGCCCTAAAATATGATATTCTAGGAGGTTTTAATACTGCTTTGACACTTTTTTATACTTTCTTCAAATAACTTATCATAGATGACATTAATCTCTATAGTTTTACTGTGTTGTTTTACATGACTAAACTGGATAATGACATAAAGGAATCATATTTATGTATACGTTTCAGTAAGTATTGACTTAGAAAAAAAGGCACATAAGGTGTTGTTTTTAGTTCAGCAATGATAAAAACATAAGGTACGCCTGTCAAATTTAGAAATGCTACAGTTCTAAATCTACAATTGGTTTTAGTATGAATATGTAAATATTATAAATTAATTTTATTAATTATTCATAATTACCAAATATCTGATTACTTAATGTTTTATTCAAAGTATTACAATCAATAGCTAGTACTCGCAGATATATATAATGCTTAGTCCAGTACTAATTTGCATGTACTGTGGCCATGTGGAGAATGCAGCCACTTCTCAACAAATGCAATTACATGTCTGCTTAGCTATAAGTGGAGTGAACCCCCCAAATATTGGTGCCATGCAGGAATCTGGCTCTCATCTATGACTCCCGGCCTTTCCTTAACTAAGAATTTTAC
The DNA here is from genome assembly GCF_019279795.1 of Protopterus annectens. NCBI lineage: Eukaryota > Metazoa > Chordata > Ceratodontiformes > Protopteridae > Protopterus > Protopterus annectens. Next base: position 736,221,600 of record NC_056726.1, on the reverse strand, counting down.
AGAGTAAATAGAAGCAAATTAATAAGCGGGATAGATTTGTCACACGGTGCCTGCCCCTTCTTCACTCTCTCTCTAAATTAAGCATTGTGACACGCTGCCTTTAAAAAAGATCTGGACATCTATATGGATATTCACAAATTCACCTCCTGGTATAAATGTTCTAGCTATCTTTGAAAAAAGTGAGATGACCTAGGAGTAGATATTGGCAAGGTGGAAATAGATCCTTGAGTCAGTTGTTTTTTAAGTCTTATGACCCTATATAACAATATCTTGAGCATGTAGCTTATAAAATAATGCATATGCATACAATTAAATTAATCAAACTTCAGTTTCTAAAATCAGGTATTGTTTCATATGCAGAGTTTTTGAAAATTTTTCTAATAAAGCAAATTTGCACAGACCTCATAATTACTACTTCAGTCTTGCTTGTCCAAATCTGTTATTCATTTTTTTTTTTTTTTGCATTTTAGACAAAATGTGCAGTTCAGTGCATTTTCCAGGAAAATGTAACCCTTGATATAATACTGGAGAAGTATGGTGATTGATACCATCTAATTAGTGTAAAAACTTTCACTTGATGGTTATTTGGCTAGAGACTAGAAATACTAATATTTCTGTTGTACCAAAAGTAAAGGGGAAGTAATAGTATCATCTTGTGCAGTAACAGAGTTTCAGTCTATTGTACCAGCATCATTAAGACTGGTATAGTCTTGACTATCAAAGGAAATCTCTGACCTGTTAGTGTGAATGATTCTTTTCCATTTCAAATGACTAAAATATTGAGATGACACTATTTTCATATGGCCACTCATTATCTCATAAGATACTTTAATTTGGTCACTTCTAATGGTGCTGTAATGACATAGAAAACTAAATATACCAGATGGAACCTAGCAGAGTTACCAAGTAAAGTTTTATGTAACATTACATTTAGAAGTAATCTTCCTGAATAAGGGCACTTGTTGCCCTAAATGATCACAGTTAACACCTTGTAGGAGGAGGCACATACTAAATTAGTTTGAGATCCCTATATTTGTGTGGTAGGGCAGCTCTTTTAAGCTTTAATGTGGTAGGGCAGCTCTTTTTTAGCTTTAATGTGGAAGGCAGATTGTGGCACAGGCCACAGAGTGTATGATATATCCACCAAGTAGTAATTTTCAGAGAAGATAATTTAGAACCCAGTCATCTCTGCTGGGAAAGCCAGTCACACCCACATTAAAGGTAGCTCACGTGTTCATCTAAGGCATTTGTTTGTCTTGTTGAATCCTTGAGGCTGACCTTGAACTGCAGGTCATTCAGGTAAAAAAATTGAATCACAGCCAGAAAATTACTCAGGTTATCTCTGTTACATGATCTGGCTAATATTACAGGCTTGCTGAAAATAAGAAAGATTATTAAGAAATTGCAATGGCTGCATGTAAAATTACTCAGGTCATCTCTGTTACATGATCTGGCTAATATTATAGGCTTGCTGAAAATAAGAAAGATTATTAAGAAATTGCAATGGCTGCATGTATACAATGTGAAAGTATTACTGAACAGAGCAGCAGTTCTAGAAACCACAGCCCATGTACTGATTTGTGATGCCAATACATTTGCAAAGTGAGAAAGAAAACATTAAAAAAAACTCCATCCTTCTCACAGGTAAATTAACTAGACACTAGTCCTGGGCTGGGTCTGAAATAAGTCCACAGATATCATTACTCTAACCCGGAAAACAAATATGAATAAATAAATAAATAAATACAAATAAAAAGATAGTCTAAATGATTGTCTGCATTACTAGTTCACACGTTTTTGCTGCTGACAGACATTGTTGTTACTATCACTAGGGCCGAGTCACATCCATGCAGTTGTGGTCAGAGCTGAGCTTACTGAGAGAGAAGGTGGAACCAATGAGCCACTGAGGATGATAGGGTTGCATGGTTCAAATGGTCTTATGTAAATTATGAGAAATTTGTCAAAAACACGCCTAACCTTTACTGTAGTAGAGGAACACTATCATAAACTGTTATCAAACTATGTCCTTTCTGAAACATTAGCTGTTTGAGAGCTGTCAAAGAGTAAGTGAAATGTTTATCTATAACAATGGCACTGCACATTTAATCCTTTTTTTAATTTCTCTAAGTTTTTGGGTTTCTAAGACCATGCTGGGAATGGATCCCATTTCAAGTCAAAGTACGATTCATGAAATTAGTATCGTTTCCGTCTTTGATGTCAGCCAGTAGTGCTCTTCGCAGCACCTGCAATGTGCCCAGTAATGACTCCTTCTGCAGTTCGTATGGAGTTACATGTATTGGTAACATATCTAAATATGATTGTAAATTTTTTTTTTACAAAACCCATTGCTCCTACTACTATTGGAACTGTTTCGGTATCTTTCTTCCACATTGCTCTCATTTCTGCCTGCAGATCCTGATATTTTATGACTTTGTGTCTCTCTGTACGCAAGACACTGTAGTCACTGGGTGTAGCAATTTCAATGATCAATGCTACTCTTGTCTTCTTTTGTTGGACCATTATATCTGGTTTTCTAGCATCTATCTTTTGAACTGTTGGTAAGGGATGATTCCATGTGATGTAGATTTCTTCATTTTCTATGATGCTTTGTGGCTCATATTTCCAGTGTTTTTCGGCCACTTCAGTACCATAATATTTGCACAATCCCCAGTGCAACAGTCTGTCCACATTACTATGCCTTTCAGTATACAGTCCTTCTGCCATTAGTATGTCATAATCAGCAAGGAGGTGTGCAACTGTTTCCAGTTCGGTTTTACAAAAAATACATTTGTCTGTTTCTCCCACATGTTCAATGGACTTTATAAACCAATGTGTATGTAGCCCACTATTTTGGGTCACCAATATTAACCTTTCATCTCTTGGTTTGAATTTGCCTCTCCTTAACCATTCCCGTGTTCATTCCTGATCAACATGAGGTTCTTCCAGAAGTTTTCTATATTCTTTGTTTTGTTTTTTGGCACATTCAGTTGCTGCCTGGTTTTTATCTACTTCTGGTTTGATTTCCATCCCTGCTTGATGCAGATATGCTTCTTCTAAATTAAGTAGAGAGGTAATCTTAGATTTATTCTCCTCATGTTTCAAAACTTTCACTATGTTTGGGTCTTGTGAGGTCAGCAGATATGTGGGGTCTATATTATCATATCGCACACTCAGAAGAGCAAATGACAGATAATCAACCCCCATGTAAGCGAAAGCTCACAACATCGAAACTTCAGAACAGCGATTATTTTCCAATGGAAAACAATCTTTGTTCCGGAAAAAAAAAAAAAAACAATAAAACATTACTTAACATGGGGGGCTGTGCCCCCCACACCCCCTACTTAAATATACCAACTCCGAGATCACACTACAGTGCCAAAAAGGCAAAGTAGGGAAAGCAGCCAAACAAATTCTTTCCCAGGGAAAGAATTTGCTGAAATGCCACTTCGCTATTTTGCCTTTTCACACTTTACTGTTCGACAAAGATGCATTCAACAACCTGCATCTGCTATGGCGTAATAGGGAAGAAATCTGTGTGGAGTCCCACAATTTCAGATCTATACATGTAATCAGTTTCAAAGAAGCCCATCATTCTTTCGGAACGGGGAATATAAAAATCTTGGTATGCACTGATTTTTGTAAATCATTTGGTGAGCATGAAGCATTCTTCTTGTTATCCTATCTAATCTATCCAACCTATTTTGGGGCCAGTCAATCACTCCAAAACTGTAAGTTAGGACAGGAAGAGCAAATTGGTTTATAGCTTGAATTTTGTTCCTAGATATCAGTGCTGTTTTCAGGACTAATTTAAGACTTCTAAAGTATTCCTTACTAGGTTTTATTCACATCTGTTCATGTTTTATTGTTCATCCTTCATCATTTCCCAAATATTTATACACTCCTTCTTGCTCAAGTTCTTTTATATCACATTCTTGTCCCAAACTGATGTTTTCCTGGCATTGCAGTTTTACTGCCTTAAAGGTTGCTTTTCCACATTGATCAAGACCAAATGACATTCTTATATCATCTGAAAAATTTTTGACAACTTGCAGTTGTGCTTTCAGTTCCTCATCTGATGAGCTATAGTTTTAAATCATTGACAAAGAGAAGGTGAGAAGTCTTTGCACTTTGCTGTTTTCTAGGAGCCAGATTATAGCCATGGCCTAAACTGTTGAGTAAACAGCTTAATGCATTAAGGGCAAGGTGGAATAGTACCAGTTACAGAGAGTCACCCTGTAATATCCCCCTTTGAATTTTTATCCCTGGGATAACAATTTGTCCTTTATCATCGGCTTAATTGCAAAGTGGCCTGCCACTGTTTCATGATCACTGTAATGTAGTCGATCAGTGTGGGGTGTATCTTATACATTTTTAAGCACTCTTTTATCCATGAATGAAGGATACTATCAAATGCTGTTTTGCAGTCAATCCATGCCATATTTAGATTTTTACGATTTTTTTGTTCCATATGACTTTCTTTTATTGCCCTTTTGTTCTACTGCCATAATTGAGTTTTCTTCTAAATGATTATAAACGTTGTTGGCATCATTTCCCATGTATAGTTTATACATCATCAAAAGGCAAGTTATTGGTCTATAATTTTTAGGGTAGCTTGCATGTTCACTCTTAAGTAGGAGCATTGTTTTGCCTGTTGTTAGGCAGGTTGGTGTCTGTTATGGGTGCACATATAAATAGTTCTTTCTCATGGCTAAATCTTCATGCAAGGATGTTAATACGTTTAACCAGAAGTTAGGTATGGCATTTGGGCCTGGGGTTTTCCAATTAGAGGCTTTTCTTAACTTTGTTTCAATCTCTCTGGCTGTTACTTCATCCCATTTTGTATCCTGTACCTTTACACTTCTTATTCTTTCTTTTACTTCTTCTGTTCATTTAGCATCTTTGTTATGTTCCACAGGATCTTTATAGATACTTCTCCAAAATTATCTATTACTTCTATTTTGGTGGTCTTTCAATTCCTTTTACCTTATTTCCCAGTTCTCTATAAAACCTTTTTGGGTCATCAATAACTTGCTTATTTTGCAATTTTCCTTTATATTTATCTTCATATCTTCTAAGTTTTTCACCTGTGCTGAAATTTTTAGTTTGTTATTTGTGATATTACATGATAAATCCTTGTCTGTTCTAATATTGTGCATTGCTTGTATCACATCTATCTTTCTTAGTATTTTTGTTGATCTATTCCATATTTTATAGTCTTCTAACAGTGACACTTCTTGTCTTAATTGCTTTATTAATTTTCTCTATTCAATATTCCCATGATGGTATTCAATTTCTCCCCTTCCTTTCCTCACTACCTATGTTTGTGTGGTAGAACTTTACCACTTATTAATTTAGTTCCACAGTAATGCATCGTTTCCTTCTTCTTTATTGCATGGATCTCTATCCTAATTACTGTGTTCATTTGTTTTATCAGACTTCTGACTTTTTGGATTTTATTAACCTTCAGCAGTCTATTTCTTTCATTGATCTTGATATATCTGTCCATGTCTATTAAATTAAGCAATTCTTCTCTTAGCTCATTTTCTTCCAAACTGAGGGCACATCCCTTGTTTTCCAATTCCTGCGGGCATTCTATAGAAGGGTCTCTAGCATCTTCCTGTGACACAGTGTCATCAATTTCATCCTGTGCCATCCATTGCTCTATCATATGGGAACTCACTGGCCTATCACTCCTCAACATTGCCTGCATCGGAGTTCTCACAATTTCCTGTTCCTTCCCTCACTGTCTAGCTTCAAGTAAACATTTATACTGATTTCCTGTGGAAGACTCCAAATTAATTTCTTATGGAACCTGACCAATTGCTTCCTGTTCCACTGGTTTCCACTTAATTTGGATATCCATTACTCTATCCTTTTGTAGTGCTTTCTGAATTAGATTTTCTACACTAAATCCTTCACTTTAAAGGTACTCCATAACCACAGTTTCTGTTTCTTTAACTTTTCCATTACTAATCTTTTCTACTTTTCCTCTTTGTCTTCTTATTTTTGTATTGTAAAGTTTTCCTTGTTCGGATTTGTTTGTTTGTATTTCTCTTCAAATATCTTTGGTGCTGCTCTTTTTGTACTGGTTAGGTTTGCTTTCTCCTTTGCATACATATTACACCATATTACATCTCTTTTTCTTTCCCATGTCCATACTTCTTCTTCAGATGTTTCCTGATCTTCCTGTTTCTCCCTGCTTTGGGGACTCACTCCATCATGCTGTGATTTAACATGTGTTAGACCTTCTACATCAAATCCTTCACTTAGCAGGTACCCCCTAATTTTAGCTTCTATTTTTGTAACTTGTACTTTACTGATCTTCTTTTCTATGTTCCATCTTTGTGATACTATTTTTTATTATTGTGAAATATTCCATATCCAGATGTCTTTGCCTGTATTTCTCTTCAAATATCTTTGAGGGTGCCTTCTTTACATTGATTAATTTGGCTTTCTCCTTTGCATAAATATTGCACCATATCAAATCTTTCTTTCCCATGTCCATATTTCTTTTTTATGCTTTTCAAATATCTCTTGGTTTTGTTGTTTATATTTTTGCACTTCCTCAGATGCTTTTTTTTCCAAACAGATCAAGGTTTCATGATCTATATACTGTTTTTTCACAACTCTGTTGTATTAATGAACACAAATTTTCATTTGAGGCTTCTGACAGTTTTTCCTTGTGGAAGTATTTTCCTTTCCTCTAATTTCTCTCTTAATCATTTTGTATATCTTGTGTCTGGAAATTTTGGGCTTTTTGCATAATATTAAAAATACATAATTTCTTTCTTATCCTCAATAGTCCACTTTATCATCTTTATGGCTCTTCTTTGGCGTATCAGTTTTTGTGATTTTTGTGGACTGCTACTTCCTTCTACAACAGGAGGGCCATCCTCCCCATGGGCCTAGCCCCATAGTAGGAATGTTTCCACATTGTGAGGATTCTACACTGTCATCTTTTCCACGGTGGTATGGCGGTAGCTTTGTTACCTCACAGCAAGAGGTTCTCCCGTTTGATTCTCAGCTTGGCTTGGGAGTGCCTTCTGTGTGGAGTCTGCATGTCCTCCCTGTGGTTGGGTAGCGTTCAAAAGACATGCATGCATAAATGGGCATGCCTTCATATGAAGGTTGGGCGTCGAGCTGGCACCTCGGCGTTTCGTAAAAAAATTAACTGCCAATCATTAGTGGACCGGAGTTGCACTGTGGTGACCCCTTACCGGGAAAAAGCCAAAAGTCAAACAAAAACAACACTGTCATCTTTTCCAGTCCTGGCACCAGCGTGCCTACCAAGCTTGGGCACTTTTTATCCTGGGTCTTGTACACACAACTCTCTTTTTTAGTTTTTGACCTACTTTTGTCCATGATATATGCTATATAAATACAGATAAATTAATAGATTAATGATATGGAGTTTGTACCAGTGGTCAAGATATGTTTATTTCCAGTGCCCCCGATAACAACATGCTAGATGTATCAAACTGGAGCAATGTGGCTTACAATACTTTTAAATAAGAAACATCACCAGAGCAATACAGATGATAGCATGTTCAGTGTTATTCTATGAATATGTGACACATGTTCAGACCTAGACAAAGGACTCCGATTTCTTTCTTTTTTTTTAAATACCTTTATTGAATTATCATTTGTGACATAGTCCCATTTACATTTATATAAAAGTAATCAAACTGTATACTAACAAGTTAAAATTAACAAACATTATGATTCACATATATTGCTATATATCATATAACCTAAGCAACATTACATAAATTATTCAATTCCTGCCCCCTTTTTAAACAAGAATCATCTTTATTAAACCATCACTTATGACATAAACAATCATACAATTACATAAATGAAAACAAACCACACCGACATAATCCTAGTTGCAAGCATTTTATATCAAACACCCTACTGACACACCCCCAGTTGTAAACATCGTGCATCACTTATAATATACCCATTGTTTCCAAACATTACATAGCTCATTTAAGTCCTATCTTCTTTTAAACCTCATTCCTCCCTTGTATGCATTGTTCTCACAGTTCTCATATTTCCTATGTAGTTTGCTTCTACCTTTTCCTAAAGATCTAAATTCTAGTTGTTTTATCTCTGTTACTATATTCACTGCTGAGGACTCCAATTCCTTAAGGTGATAGTGCCTGAAATGTTGAATGTTAGACAAAGAGATGTCCTACCATATGTGAGGACTGTTGAGGACCTTTGCTTGATGTTTGTTTGATCCTGATTCCATCATATCCAAACTTCAGAGCAGACAGTATATGACTGTCATTCAAGGAAGTACAGTGAAATGTTTGAAGAGGGATAATTTCTGCACTGCTCTCTTCAGCTGTTCTGAGTTTTGCTGGTCTTTCTTTCACCACTCTTGTCATAATTAGAGCAGTCAACATGAAATGGGTAAATGTCCTTAATTTCCTCATTTGAATCCATAAAACAGTCTATAATTGTCATTTTATTATTTTTAGGAATTTATAAAGTCTCAAAATTAGAAAGTGGCAAAATCTGCATATCATAAAGTCATGATAGCTTAAAAAAAAAAAAACGGCAACAGCAGGAATATAGGGGCAAATCACAGCTCTTAATGACAAGAGATAGAGCAAAACATCCTTGTAAGTGACTAGAACCCTTTCCATAGTCATCTCCTTTTATTTCTCAGCAAACACAGTGCAGGCTTTTGAAATATGTGGTGTAAAGGTGATAGGCAGGTACTAACACCAAAACCTAAATATGTTTATTTAAAACTTAAGTACGTATGAGACATGCTACTGAAATGTTGAAATACCAAATTACTTAACAATGTAAATGGCATTTATTCTCTGACATTAGTTTTGGTCATTTTGTTTTTTTATTTCTTATTAAAATACTGTCTAGAAATAAACTCATAGAAGTGAAGCCATCTAACAAAATATTTGGGTATTTTGCTTGGATGTGGTGTTGATAATTACAACAACTTTAGGCATTAATGTTAATATAATGGGCAATATGTGAAACTTTATATTTTATTCGGCTAAACAATTAAAGAAGTTAAAATACAATTCAACTTTTCTAGCATAGTATGCATTATATAAATATTAAAATCTGGAGCATTTGACAATCTATTAATAATGATACAGAAATATACATAACTTAGAAAATTAGCACCAACATATATCCCTTGAAAAACAGAAAATGTAGACTGATACAATCTACGCATTACACTATCTACTGATTCTGTGCTAGGGGAATATACTGTTAGTAAAAGAAAAAATGTGTGGGTTTTGAAAGATTGTTCAGCAGAAATTCATCACGTAAAAAATATTTGCATCATTTTATTGACGTCTAAAGATAAATCAGATAGGGAGCTGTACCACATGTAGAGGGTGTAAAGGCTGTGATGTGGTTCCCGAGTGAAAATTCAAATCCATCTGCTAGTGTCATATGAAGTACCTTAACACTTTCTGAGAGTACAGACAGTACAGTCAGTATCTCCAAATGAGAAAATTTTCTATGCGACTGAAAGACTGGCAAGAGGTGTTTTATGAGTTTTCGAGCAGCTCTACAGTATTTGTTATCTAAATGAAAGTTGTCTGTTTTAAACAAGTAATTATCCATTTTTTTTATATTACAATGGTACTATTTGATTTTTTTTATTTAATAAAAAATCATAGATGAGTAAAATAAGCTTTTTTTAAATGTATAACATTTTAATAAACTATTAGATAAAGAATATCAATATTGTAAAGTCTGAAAGGTGGAACAGATCAAGAATGTAATACTAAGTAGAAGTCTAGTGTGGTCTGTGGTCAGAGTATTTCTTCTATCACTGTTTTTTTAAAGGATGCATCCATCTTTAAGGTCAGATTTGTAGTCACTTGGGCAACACTACAGAGGAGTTACAGTGAGAGGGAACAGCTGCTCAAAATCAGAATACATTAATTTAGGTGACTCAAATAAGGGACTCAGCAGCAAAATATCCTTTGAGTTAAGCATAACAATAAAGGAAACACCAGTTTGAGAATTGTGGCTGTGCAATTGTGCCAGAATAACTGTATTAAATTAAACCACTAAGCTACTGGAATATAATGCAGTTCTAAGACATGCTGTGCAGATGAGGTGCATCTCATAGTTAAGTGGATGGACTACTGGTATATGTGAACCTTTGTCAAGCATATTGTACAACAATCTGCTAAGATGAAAGTTGTTAATGTGTAATTAGTGATATACATAGGAAGGAATATGTTGGTGTGCACTGTTGCTTTGACTTATACTGTGGTAAAGTGTGGTTCCTGTGGCAAATCATTTGGGAAATAACTAAATGGTATGACTATTGTGTAATATTTATATGTTTATTTTCTAGTACAGTTGAACTCTGTACAGATAGCACCACTGCATATCAATCCAATGTTAAGCAAAGGTGCATAGCACTAATAAATTCACACTGAAAAGCTGTTTCTTGCAGATGAAGGTAACAAGAGTTGACAAACTAAGGCCTCCATTAATGAGGACACAAATACTCCATTGCAGACACCTCTACATTAGGGAATGAATAGCCAGCTACAATTATGAAATGGTGGAGTCTAGTTAATGAGAACATTTTATTTTCCTTCTGTTCCCTTCCACCCATGTATTTAGTGGACTAGATATTTCTTATATGCTTCATTGAAATTTTCTCACAGCTGCGGTGGTGGTGCTGCAGTAGCATTGTCGCCTCATAGTAAGACGTTGTCGTGTTCGATTCTCAGCTAAAGTGTCTTCTGTGTGGTGACATGCGTGAATGGGTGTACCTTCGTTGAAGGTTGTGCATCAGGGCTGGCAACTCGGTATGTAAAAATCTACTGCCAATCATTAGTGGACCGGAGTTCCACTGTGGCAACCCCTAACTGGGAAAAGCCAAAAGATGCAACCACTGCAATTGGTGTGATACATTAATGAGTGTGGGAGGCAGTCCTGGAAACATATTCCTTTATATTCCTTTTGTTGTTGAATATAGAATGTAGACAACATTGTGAGCACTTTTTTCTGCATAGATAATATTGCACAAAAACTGTTTAATCTCACATCTCTGCCTACCAAAATGCACCTCAGTGAATTGCCTTTATGTTAAATAATGGACAATCTGGTTTATGAAAGTTTAAAAATAATATGAACTCGTTGTCCCCTTAATACATGCCCCAATAAGACACAAACACACCTGTACCAATAAAACCAGTTTATTTGCATGACACATCATTCGATAACTCTGAATCAATACTCATTGCCAACCAATAAACAACTCCAAATAACTTATTTCAAACAGTGTAAATCCATGGCTTGGCCCCTAGCATGCCAGACAGCTCTTTGACAGTTAGTATGACACACTGCACTCCCTGGAATGCTTGCCCAGCCCCAAGCCAAATGGCATATCCACACTTGCCTATTTGCTTAATAGGCCATCGTGTACAGTGTTAAATACTTTTCATTTACTTGTCATACCATGACCAGAAACCCAGCAAAGCAAGGAGGGAATTAAATGGGGGACTACCTAGTGACTGCCTCCACCTCAGGTACAACTGGAGAGAGGAGGAATGCCCAGCCAGCTGCTTTACTAAACTGATGAGATATCCCCTTTACTTGGGGTTAAATTCCTCAGACTATCCACAGCATGACATGCTCCACTCTTGTGCAAAGCCACAATAAACTTTTTTGCTGGGTAGTAACATTGTCCCCATTAGCCCATGCCCCAATAATACACAATCACACCTAGAACCACTGTAACCAGTTTATTTGTATGAAGCTCTATCCCATAATTTTGAACCAATAAACAGTGCCAGCTTATAAATATCAGAGGTCATTTATTCCTAATAGAGTAAATCCATCTCTGAGTCCTCAGCATACTGGAATGTACTTTGCCAGATACAGTAACATACTGCAGACAAGGTCTGCTTGTCCAGACCCAAGCCAAGCTGCATAACCTACAGCATACCATGCTATCCACTCCTGCACAGCATTATATTATGCACCTTCTCACTGACCAGTCATACCATGATCAAAAGGCCCATGAAAGAAAGAGGGGAATAAAAAAAGGAGGGGCTATCCTGTGAGTGCCACCATGCTGCTGTTCTCCCCTTTCTTGGCCGTGAGGATACTCCCATTGGTGCCATTCCATGCTTCTGTCAACCTCATGCAGATTTGTCACAGGTGCACCAACCCATATGCCTGCACGCATTTATACACTTCAGAAATCTGTGGGTGTTCAGTGGTGACAATACCCAACAGGGTGACCTGTGTGGAAACTGTCTGGAAACTCTGTAATTGATGAACCTCCTGGTTGCTTCCAATGCTACTGGTTTCACTTTTGAAACCCAGCAAATATTTGGAACAATGCCTGAACCAATGACTTTCAGGCCAAGTGGTTGTCACTGAAGAGTTGTCAAGTCTCTAAATATCCCAGATAACCAATGGTGCTTAGGCATAAAGACAGTATTGTTCCACCCAAAGAGATTACTATAACCTGTGTAAAAATAAAATCCACTGCTGACTGTAACTAGTCCCAGTGTAGACCAAGACCCAACAAATCACTTCAAGGAAGAAGGATTAAGCTTCAGGCCTTACACTTGCTCTCTTAGCTACCTGGTGATGAAAGAGTGCCCCAGTATTAAAACACACCTGACACCTGAAACAGTTCACAGAAACATAGCTGAACAAACACTTAAAATAAATGATCTACTGTATGATAGAAATGCTCTAGAGAATCACCAGCCTGTGCATTTTAAAACTTTCATGCCTGACCCTCCCTGGCCAAGTCAGTGACCCTTTCTATCTGACTTGAATAGGAAGTATACCCTTGGACAGACAACTCTTGCAACAAGCAAGGCCTTATTGAGCAAGGAATCTAGATCTCTGGGGCATACAAGGTGATCTGAAAAGATCAGGAGCACTACATCCAGAGAAACAGCAACACCTGTTGACTGACATAAAGTAACATGAGGCAAATAAGTGAGCATAATGCCATGTCTAAAGATACCTGGAGACCTAACTCCCTGCAATCCATACCAGCAACATATCCAAGGTCACAGCTACATCTCTCTAGTATAATGACTGCAAGCGCTCACTGACCCTAAAAGCACCTGCATATAATCAGAAAACAATGTAGCCCAGACAGCATATATATGGTAGTACTAGGCCACTGAGTTTACCACAAGAAAGACAGAGCATAACATAGTGCTACCAATGGATCATCTACTATCCCTTGTTAGCCCTTTACACTTTTCCCACTCTTTTAAAGCCCAGCCAGTAGCCCAGTGGTCTGTGTAATCTGGCATGCCAACAAACCTAGACCAACCAGCTCAGAGCTAAAAGCTGAATGCAAATGGCCTCATTTACCAAGGGTCTAGCCACCACATAACATACAATAAGGAATGGGGACCACAGTCTTTCTGTATTTTATAAGCTAGCATAACATTTCAAGAAATGAAGGGTTGCCCCATAGGTCTTTCAAGTACTGATTTCCCAGGAACTCCTAACATCCTCTCATAACAGCTAAATCACTGCAGGACCAGTAGTGGGACTTTCTTTCATCTCTGGAACCAGTTTCAAAATCTGGAGATCTGTAACCAAGAAAGACTATCAGTTATAATATTGCAGTTGCCTGTAACGTACTTGGCAGGAGATGATTAATTGATTTGTAAACTATGAAGCATTAGCAGTTTCGCAGAGAATTGCTCCCAATCTATTCTGGAAGTTTTCTTAAACAACACCCTAACTATGGCTTGTTTGTCTGAGCGAACTAACACTCTTTCATTTTGAAAACATTTCTGGCAAACCACTGTCACTATACAGATCATTCTATAAAAATAAACTATATCCTTAAATGCGAACAAGTAGATTTACTTCATATAGTCGAATAACCAAATCATCGAACTAGAAAATATCGAGACAACTAAGTCGAAATGTCACTATGTCGGAAGTTCAAAAGCACAACATACTAAAGATCACAATGTTAAAATGTCTAAAATACTATATCAAAAGTTTGATTTTAAACCCTATTCCCTTGCAACACCTTATACAGTGAATATGTGCTTATAAACTCCATATAACATTTGAGTAAAGTGCAGAAACAGTGAGTAAAAGGAAACAAAATGTAAAGACGTTGAAGTGATAGCATTGTCTACCAACAAGCAAAGTCTATATATAGACACAGCAGCTCTGTGTTTTAATTCACTACATAAACTTTACTTTTCTACTTCTACTGGATATCCTGCATGGGTATGAGGCACAGATTTAATCAACTGCTCTCTGTCAGATAAGGAAATAGTCACAGCCCTTCCTTTTCATTTGGCTGTGAGTTTATATTTACAAAACCAGTAGTTTTTAGTTTCCAATGTATGCTCTACATTTTACACATATTCTTCAATAACTAAAACTGGTTTACGTTTTTTGGATAGAGTAGTATTGTACAATTCTCAGATTGCACCTGGACTAAAGAACAAAATGTCTGCCATGTTTTTTTGTTTGTTTGTTTACGGTACAGAGTACAAGTTCTTAAAGGAATACAACATTTTTTAAAGGTTACAGTGCTCATTTTGCCATTATTTGATTGATTACATTGCTATTAATTGCTATTATTTGATGAATTACATTGCGATAATATGTAGTTTCATGTTTTTAACATTTTGACTTTGTCATCTCACTATTTTGTAGTTTGACAATTTGGTTATTCAACTATATAAAGTAGGTCCAAACAAGTTCCCTTCTGTACTTACTTCTTTACTTCTATAAAATTCTGTTCCCTGACTTTCTGTCTAAATACACCATAAGCCTGTTTTTCCCGCACTTCATATTGCAAATCCAGTTTGTGTTAGACAAACATACCTTTAATTTCCCTACAAAATGTATACATTTTTCTAAACATTAAATGATTGGCATATAACTTGTATCAATTCTTAACCAATGTTTTTATATTATGTCTAATTTGTTATAATTATTTTTTGTTTTATTTTTGAAGATTGTAAATTATTGTTCTTAAAATGTTTTGCAATAATTTAGAGCTTTTCTCCCTGGGCCTCCACTGAAAATGGGCTTCTACCCAGTCGGACTTTCCCAGCAATCAAATGTCAATAAATAAGTAAATAAATGAATAAATAAGAATGTAACAACCATTTTTTTTATTTCCGGTGACCATAACACTGGCCGAGGTGCAGTTAACCACTTTCCTTCCAGGTAATCGCCCCATGCCATAACTGCTTGCTGCACACATGAAGAGATGAAGTGCTTCAGAGAACACCCTGTCATCTTGCCCTAATGACAGCCATTGTATTCATCCAACCTCTACCCCACTTGTAACTCTTACCACATGATGTTTTCTGTGGGTGGCCCACCATTAACAAGTTAGCCAAATATCTGAGAAATGTTCTGCCTGGGGCAACTACCTGGCAAGCAAAACTGAGGAAACCTAACAGCTTCATTACATTCAGTATCCTCCCCTTGTGAACCTATAGGAATACACCAATAGCCTCCTACACAGTTTGCATGCCTAAAGACAGTTTAAATGGTCACCAGTTCACCTAACAACATGTTCTTGGGAAGTAGCAGCAAACCAAAAGTACAAAAATCAGGGTCAAAAGCAAACAAGCAATACTTGTCATGGAATCAAATAGATGCATCTGAAGCATTTTCTCCCCAGGCCTCCACTGAAAATAGGCTCTGTCCCAGTTGGACATTCCCAGTTAACAAATAATAAATAAATAAATAAATCAAAGTTCAAGTGGTCCACAAAAACAAGCAGAGGAACATAGAACAATAAATTTATTTAAAAAAAGTGCACAACACACTTTTCACATCCAGCTATTCCATGGGTGCAGGAGAAAACAGTAGCACCCAACACCAGACCTTCAAAGACACAAAAAGGACACACAAACCTAATCGGGAATGGAACCAGAGATCCAAGAGTAATAAGGCAACAGTTGTGCTGTCCTGATTTTGGCTTAGTTGTATCATGTTAGGAATCACGTTGAACATAATTTGAAAAAAAAAACATATATATATATCTACATTTATCATAGACTGATCTAATGCATTTTACTAATACACAAAGCACTCATATAAATGGTTAACATTATTTCATAAATTATTCTACCCTAGGGTGTTTATTTGTGATCTGTCATACTGACATGTTTTTCTGTTTCTTTTACAGATAATATTCTTTCTCTCCCAAAATATACTCTTTGTTCCTGTCACAGCAAAGACATTTTATTTCTATCTCCTTTTCCTTTATAACTTTTTATATAATTAAATTAGAACTGGGGTCTATGAATTGCTGCTGCTTTTGAGATTGAATTGAAAGGGTGTCAGCACATATTTTTAAAATGTTCTCATTGATTTATGTACTAGCCATATAATGCAAATAATTTTGCAGCCAAGTCCTGTGAAATAAGTTACTTTACTATAACAACCAAGCATTTCACGGCTGCAAAAAAGTCTCCTTTCTCTCTCACTCACTCACTCACTCACTCACTCACTCACTCACTCACTCACTCACTCACTCACTCACTCACTCACTCACTCACTCACTCACTCACTCACTCACTCACTCACTCACACTGCCATTTACAAGTGTTATGTTTCTTGGGATTCATGGCAAAGATGTTCACTTGGCTGTTACTGAAAATATTAACAGAACTGGCTTGGCAGTTTCTATGTTGTTTGATCTATCAAAGCTGTGTTTTATGACTCTAGTGGGAGGGAGAATGGCAAGACAGCAAACACACAGTATGGGCTTTCCTTCTGGCAAATCTCTTATGTAATGGGAAGTCAAATAAATAAAACAGTTGTAAAAAATCCTATCTAAACTAGCACAACATTTTATATAAAGTAAAGCATTATGCAATGGGAATGTATAATACTTATAAATGCCACACAGAGGGGAACAGTTCTAGGTCAAGCTTAAGTCATATATCGCAGTGCACAGTCTTTTTTTTTTTTTTGCGTGAACAGTAAAAACATACAAGGTAGCATAGACTTAGGCCATTCAGTTCAATAGTCACTTTACTCTGCAGAACTCTGTCAAGTACAGTCTTTGCAGAAACAGCAAGGCAGGGATTTTGAATGCAAGAATGGGTGCTCTTCCTACTACTATTATATATATTTGCTAAAAAATGGAAGCATGACCCTTTTGAATTTTGATGAGAGCGATACATCACCCAACTGTTAATATGATGTGCTGTTTCAATAAAAATGCTTATTTTTTCAAAGCAGCAAAGAATAAGTGTTGTTAATACTAGTTTATTTGAACCACTTTAAAACTGTGCTTGTGCGCTTGTGTGTGCGTGTATGCATGCGTGTGTGTGTGTGTGTGTGTGCGCTTGTGTGCACATGTGTGTGTATATGTGCATGTGTGTTTTTTAAACTAGTCTGTGAAGTTTGCCAGTGGAGGCACAGTTGTGTAATCCTGGTCACATCCCTTTTGCAGGTGCAGATAGTTCAAGATCCAATCACCAGAAATTCATCATAGCGAAAAGGCAATACCGCTTTCATTTTCCTTTGCTTTTCAGTTTCATGGGATTGAGTTATTTGATTTGTGTTTATTTTTTCCATACAAATTTATGTTGGATTCTCTTGTCTTTTTACATTAATGCTTGTATGATACCTGTTTCTCCCTACTTAACATACTTCTCTATGAAAATAGCTTTAAGGTATTAAGGCTTTATTACTGTCTTTGTCTCTTATAATGCCACATAAATGAAAGCTGAAGCAGCATAAATATCAAAGTTCAAGAATGGTTAAGCAAATATATGCACACCATTAATTGACGTAGGGACCACTGGTTGATAATGGCATTGTTCAAAATGAAAAAAGTTTCTTCTTCTCTCTCTTTTTCTTTCTTTTTCTTCTCTTATTTCAGTATTGACAAAATAGAATCAAGACACAATTCAAAAACAAAAAAGCATAACCTGACTTTCTACCCAATGATTCTCAGTTAGAGACACCAAAGAAAGTCCAATGATTCCACATGCACATAGTTGTCATCCAACTATTAATTTTTCTATCCAATTGTTTTAAAGATTAGATTTAAAAAGTTGACTTTTTCACTGTGTAAGTTATCTGCTCCAATTAGTATATTTCATATTTTGATGTAATAAAAGTGTGATGAGATATAAATAAAGTTTTATTAAGTTTTACAACCGTAGCAAGCTGAACAGCTTGCCATTTTTTTCCTGATCGGCAGTCATTCCTAAAACAATGTTTATTTCTGCACATTTCCAGGTACAGAAGAACAGTGGTATTTCTTCTGCTTCAATGAAGGCACATTTCTTACAGTTACTGCAATCCATGTTGTCTCATATATGGGTAATAATGAATATATTCTCCTCCATTCCATGCAATGTTCCTGCACATGCAGGGAGTTATTGGTCCTGTTCATATATATAAATATATTAATCAAACTATGCATGGATGCATGAAATTGCAAAGTGTGTAATACAAAAAGGAAGCTTGCATATATTTTAGACACTGCTCTGATTTGCTTTAGACATTATTGGCCATCAGTGCTTCACAAAATAATCTAACCCCTGCTTTGAATATTACCACTGACAGCGTTGTGCATGCGATAAAAAAAATGCAGTTCCAGAATGGGAATGGGAATGTTTCAGATGTTAAGGCTTGCTGCTCTGCATTTTTGTGTGATATATGCATGCATGATTTTTAGCCAGCATCTTGAACATGTGCATCTACTTGAAGTCAAACATCTGCACATAGTACAACATGTTATGTATAAGTGCATCTTTGGCATGTTATGTCTTGGGCAAATTAATTCCTGCTTCAGCTGATAATGCTTGTTTTTCCTGCCACAGCTTGTCATAATATTCTACTCTGTTATATAGTCTACATGCATTCTGTCACCTAAGTCATCCTGTCATTAGATGTGGTGTATGTAGCCTATTGGCTCATAACTAGACATATGTCCTTTTCTGTGCTATATGTGGTGCTGGTGAAGTCCTTCTTAATACAACTGTACTTCTTCCAATAGCTGGTTCTGGTGGGTGTGGCAGATGTTATTTCTCTATGTTGCAGACATTTTAAACCTCTGTTTAACACATCATATTCATATATATGCAAGAAAAAGAAAATGTTCAATATTTATCATATTTTTTTTGTATTCTGTTGTTCTAACCATTGTACCAGTTTAGTATAACTGCAGATTATGAGTCATGCCACTCATCAAAAAAAAATGGTCATGCACTAAAGAGACATCAACATGAATAAACAACTAAAGCATACCATTTGATGGCAAGTCACATGTTCCATGACAGTAATAGTCTACACATGTGTTTCATTGTAAAAGTTACCCTTAATGGACTGTCGCCTGTAACTGGGAAATCAGCAAAGGGGATAAAGGGTATTTGACATAACATACGCAGTGAAAAGCATACAAGTTTTAATGAGTACACTTCTCTGAATGTCAAGCCAATGATTTTGTCAAAAGGAACAAAGCTTTGCACAATTCACCTTTTTTTGCATATGCACACATGGCAGACTTGGTCTGACACTCTTTACTTTAAAAGGTGATTTTTTTTTAAATTTTGCATCAATACACTATTTTTTAGCACACATTTTTAATCTACACATACCTGATGTAGATGTCAATAATTTTTTGGCATTTATTACTATTTATAATGCTGCTCTTTCCTTCATGTACTTCTCATATGCAAATTTTTAGAATCTATTTTTTTTAGTCTGACCCTTCGAGTTATCCAACTGCTCTCTCTCTCTCTCAGCAGAAAAATAAATAAATAGACAAAAGTTGCTATTATAGACATGGAGAAGTAGCTTAGCTGTAAGCCATTTTTTTCATGCTTTACCCTGCTGTCTTCTGATCATCTGCCCACTCCAGGCCAGTTGTTCCATTTATCCCCTTCATTGGGTTGAGGATCATTCTGGAGGGACCATCAATTTATATAGCCATTAGGGGCACTTAATACATTTTTGGCCTTTTCTCTGAAGCCCTAGTTAGGTGATGATGGATATGCAATGGGTCATCTGCTGACGATACTTCCTCATTTCTACAGGTGGTGTTCCCCCTAACTGGCACTGCCCCTCCCCACAGCACAAGCAGTGGTCTTCCCAGTTTCCAGAAGGGAGATCACAATGTCAATGCTTTCCTTGAGTTCATGTGAACCCTTCTCAGCCCTCAGAAAAGGCTATTGGGCCATGCCTCTTCATTCTTGTAGCTTCTACAGTGCTGGGCCACAAATCAGACACCACTCACCTGGGTAGCAGTAAGGGCTCAATTCCTCTGTGCCATGAAGACAGACTTAGTTGTAAGTCATTTCTTATTCATACTGTAATGTGTGACACAAAATCACAATCACTTTCATTTTTCTGACAATAATCGAGGTTTAGCAGCTCAGATAATGCACTTTCCTCTAACATACAGCAATGTTAGAGCTGGCATTTTAAGTACCAGGGTAGTGGGCCTCTGCAAAATGCTTTAGCACTGAATGAGTGAGTTTTGTCAGCTTTTCTGAAATGTCAGTACTTAGTAACCTCATTTCTGAGTGTCGACCACTAATGTGTGAAACGTCAGTCATGGATCCATAGACATAAGCTGCAGATTTTGTTTCACTCGCCCACATCCCCATGAACCAAATGCCAGAAAATTAAAATTGCCACTGAGTGCATGCAAAACTCAGCACATGTGCCTTGTATATCTCTTGTAACATGGGGAACCTATACCTCCACCACCACTAATGTATCTGGACAAAGACCCCTGGACTTTATTATACAAACACTCTGGAATAATTAGTTCCCAGTGGGGGACACAACATCCTGGACCTCATCCTCACTAACATTTCCCTTGCATATCATCAATACTTGTCAGGTCAGACCACAAAGGTATTTTCCTCAAAATAGAATTCAAATCAAAGACCACAGCTGTCCCAGGTACCCTTAGGATTTTCTCCAAGGCAAACTTCCTACTTCTAAGCAACACAATGGCATATTTCAAAACTCAAACCCAGAAAATCCTGCAGAGTAAGCAGAAACATGCATACATATAACAGCACATCAAAAACTGCATAGAAATAGCTGTACCATACAGGATCAAGTGCAGGACAAAGCCCCAGAAGAAACCTCACTGGTAGAACCACAATATAAACAAGGTCTATGACAAAGGAAGAGAATTATGGCCAAGAATAAGAAGAGTAACACTCTGTGCACTAAAACCTCTATCATGAAAAATAAATAAGCAATTCAGGAGTTTTAATTAATATAATCAAAGCCAAGATTGATTATAGCCATATATAGATTAAATAGCCACCCAAGCAAAGGACAAGCCCAAGGCCTTCTTTAGGGCTCTACACAGCGAAGAGTTGAATTGAATGTGAATGACACCACTACACCAAAGGTTGAACATATAACTAACCTACTAGCTGATAAATTCAGCTCCAGCTTCACCCTTCCATCACCACATATTATCTCACAATCAATACCAGAAAATGATACAGCCTCATCTATTAAACTAGAATGAGTCCTCAAATCGCTATCTAAACCCAAAAATACTGTATCAATGGGTCCTGGTAATATCCCAGGATGTATCTTGAATAGCGTAAAGAATGATATATTTGTGTCCTAACATCTCTATACGTCTTCAGCCTCCCCATAGGGTTAGTGGTGAGTGAGTAGAGAACAATAACAGTCATGCCATAGCACAAGTAAATGCTCTCCAGTGACCCATATGCCTGACCAGTCTTGCATGTAAAGCCAATGAAAAACTTATTATGGAGTTAATCAATAAGGACATTGGAAACTTCCAAACACTGGACCCACCCCAGTCTGGGTTTTTGTCAAAGGAAGGTCATGTTTACTCAACCTGGTGGATTTCTTCAAAAAAGGAATTAAAGCAAATGACAAAGATAAGAAATGCGCTCCACCTATCAAGATATGGTCTAAGCTTTTGACACAGTACCCCCACTCAAACATAGTGGAGAAGCTTACCAAACTAGGAATTAACCCATTTGTCATGCCATTGGTTTGTGATCTGGCTCACAGTTTGGACACAGGAAGTCAAAGTTGGGAAAGCTACATCTGCAAAAAGACAGTAACCAGTAGAATCCCACAGGACTCTGTGATGAGAACTCTCCTGTTTTGCATCTGCTTCTCACATGTAAATACATACATCATGGGTCTCTGCCTGAAAAAAAAAACTTGTTTATGACTGCAGGTCAGGAGCAGTTATCAGAATCCCAAATGACTTAGCCATCTTGCAGGAATGCCTGTCGCAAACAAAGAATAAATGCCAAAAATGCAGTATTGTATACTTTGGTAAACTGACTACCCAGGGAAACTACATTGTTGATAATATGCCCCTAAGAGTTTACCGAGTAGTTCAGGACTTATGAACATTGCACAGTGACTTAGTATTTGACCAACATGTGTCCACTGTGATAAGGAATCCTTTTATATTGCTCAGCTTATAAACAGAGGGATAGTTTTTAGATGTAAATATATTGTTGTCCCCTTTTACTCATCAGGCCAATCATTGAGTATAATGCCATCTTTTGCATGTACCTGTCAAAAGCATATGCAGCAACTTGAATGCCCTCAAATGTTCCTCAGAAAAAGAACACAGGGCCTAAAGCACTTGTTCTACTTGGACTTTTTCAAAGCCATTCACTATACTTGGTCTCTTATATACTGCTAAGAGCGGACCTGTGCCTAATATTTAAAGCATCCTCTGACCCAGTACTCATGAACCAACTGCACATCTGCAAGTCAAATTGTGACAGAAAGACTCAATTCAGGAACCCAAACCTTTTCTGCAACATAAACAAAATGGTTTGGAGGGACAGTTATGTTTCTCAGAGGATACTGCTAATCTAGCTAATCTAGAACAGAGCTCCCCTCCATGTAAAACTTAGTTCATTAATGTCCCTATTCAGTCACAGCTTAGATCTATGGTTGGGAAATAGAAAATTTACCACAGGGCTGCGCCTTTACCTCTAGCTGACATGGCAGCACATAACTGCTGTAATGGACAGGGGCAGCACCGACTCACTCTGCCCCCCCAGTAGGATCCACTAAAAATGTCTATGTTATAACCTCATAAATAGCCACTACCTAGATCCTGGAATATTCAAAGGTAATTTTAATAGCAAATAGGGTAAATATTGCATCTCTACTGAAATGATGGCAATCATAATGCCAAGTACTGGCATAGCAAAAAAAAAAAAAAAAAAACAGATTGGAAAAGTAGGAGAAGATCGAAAATCAAACATCACTCTTATATTTTAAAATTCCTTTTTGCAGGTGGGCAAGTGCCCCTGCACCCACACACCCCATGATCTTATACATACTGAGTCCAGGATTGCCATAACTCTGAGAAAAAGGATTATTCCAATAAATGGCAATCTTGGACATGGCATTTGTAAGTCCAATTTTTCTGCCATTCAGTCTCTGTGTTTTGAGACTCCCTGTAGTGGATCCCAGCATTTCAAATGATTACTATTAATGGCTAGGCTTACAAAGGTCTTGAAGGTCAAAAATCCAACTCACCTTTGAACCTTTATAGCAAGTTAGCAAATGTTACTTTTGTATAAATCTCCATTTCTAAGTCTATTAATGCCTTAAGAGAAATTAGAGGCTCACATTTCCTCAGGGATCCTTGCTCTTTTTTTGCAGATTCTGTATAGTGCACTTTGTGTAATACACTGTATATTCTGAAGCTGCAGTACCTACTCTTTTATGCAAAATACAAAGGACTGGAGAATTCATATTGCATTAACAGTGGAATGTCAATGTCTCTTGAGGCTATTGTGCACAAGGCTAGTGGAACTAATGAGCTTTTACTGAGAAGTACGGTGTGTACTCTCTCAACACGGGAAGTTTATATTTTAGAAAGGGATTTTGTCTATCCTGCATCTGTACATAAATTTGCAGTAATTTTGGCTAGAACAGTGTATATTAGCTGCACCATCTGTGCGTACATGAGAGAGTGTGTGTGTGTGTGTGTGTGTGTGTGTGTGTGTGTGTGTGTGTGTGTGTGTGTCTGAGAGTGAGTGCGAGCACGCATGTGTATGTGTGTGTGGGAGTGTCTGTCCTTGTACAAGGATATATGCATTCTTCTTTTAAGCTTTGAGCTTCTTCCAGCTCCTATAAGGCAATGACTGTTCTGAAACATGTAGGAATCTGATCATTGCTTTTGAGGATTCTCTTCCATTCCAAAAATATAGGTTGCTCCATAACAGTTCACTCTTGACCTTCTTATCATACATATTGCTTCTTTACAACTTATGTATATGCACATTGTGATTCTTCAGAAGAGCACATTGTACTGCATGGAAGCATGTTTACCAAACAGAGTATGTCATCCATAATGCTTCCACATGATATTCATATATCCTGGAATATGTATAAGGAATTTATAAATGTTGGACAGCAACTAAAAGGCAGGTTAAGTTCACAACATTAAATGTAATTATGCATCAAAACCTTGTCACCCTTCGTAAATCAGGCTACACCCTATGGAGAAGTATTTAGATGAAAATTAAACTCCACAACTGAAAATTATTATCTTGAAAAGGGAACCATTGTAAGAAATATTTAAGGAGACTTTATGAACAAGTTATATGGCAGAAAGCTTAATTCAAAAATAGACAATGTCAGAACAGATACACCAATAACAATGGCATAAAATTTCAGAAATAAAACATCAGATATGCCGAAACACCCTCTCTCTCTTTCTCACATATGCACACACACACACACACACACACACAAACACACATGCAGATATACAATTTGACATCACTGTGCTCATTGGCACCATGGTTCCACTCAAGCACATTAGAGGTGAGCACTGCTCTCAGCACCGTGGATATACAAAGTGATATCATGCATGTTCATATGCAACAGATTAAAATAATGCAGCAAAACCTCACAATACTCCATTACTATAGGGAAATGCAAAATCAATGTCATGGAATGATCAGGTATAGGAAAAAAAATTTTCTTTAAACAGCAGGTATCATATTAAAATACAATAAAATAGCTCAGTTCCGGTATAAAAAAATAATTGCTCCAAGTAATTTCACTGTCTCCTAATGTCATCCAGATTGTGATTACCATAGCACTTCTAAAAAATGTAGTCAATTAACACCATATCAGTACTCCACAAAGTATAATACCCCAATAGTAAATAGTATGAAAAATGACCTATCAGGCCGTCTGGAATTGCTATTTAACTGTAGCCTTCAAACAGGCTTCATGCCTCATGAATGTAAAACAGCACCCATCATGGTTTCATCAACAACAGGTCATGCCTACTCAGCCTGATGGACTTGTTTGAGAAGGTCACCAAAGCAATGGATGAGGGCAGAATTGTTCACACTGCTACCTTTACTGGTCAAAGCATTTGACACAATACCGCACTCAGGCATTGTTGACAAACTCAGGAGGTTAGGTATAAACACTTATGTCACCCAGTGGATAGCCAGCTGGCTCACAGACGGGACCCAGGAAGTTATAACTGGGGAATCCACCTCTGCAAAGGGGCTAATCACAAGCAGAGTTCTTTAGTGATCAGTCCTGAGACTGCTCCTTTTTGGCATTTCTTTCTCTGAAGTCAAGGCCAATGTCACTGGTATATGACTGACTAAATGTGCAGATGATTGCAAATTAGGAGCAGTCATAGAATTCCCCACTGACACAAATGTTTTCCAGGAAGGACTGATACAGACAAATAACTGGTGTCAGCCTTGGACTAAAACTAAATGCCGAAAATACATAATAATATTCTTTGAGATGTCTCCACCCCTGGTAACTATCATATTGACAGCACACTCCTAAGAGTTGACCCAGTAGTCAGGGACATGGGGATACACACAGACAGTAATGTAGCCTTTTAGCATCATGTGTCTACAGTTCTATATTGTACAACTTATAAACAAAGATATGACATCAAGTCCAAGGAAGTCATTGTTCCACTGTATTCAGCATTCATCAGACCTATCACTGAATACAATGCTCCTTTTTGTAGGTAGCTAACCAAGCATATCCAGCAGTTGGAATGTCCACAGAGGTTCCTCACTAATGAAATACAGGGTGTAAATAGCATGTTCTGTGCAGACTGCCTCAAGGTCCTATCCCTGTATACTGTCTCCTACAGTCTGTTGAAGGGAGATCTATGTATAGCATACAAGGCATTGTCAGACCCCACCCTTATGGATGTCCTACATATCAGCAAAACAAACAGCACTAGATTTCCTCATTCTGCTGGACAGACAGGTATGTATCCCAGAAACAACCCCTTCTCTGAAACAGGCTCCCCATCGATGTGAAGCAGATTTCCTGCCTAACCCAATTCAAGTATAGCCTGGACAGTTGGAGGAGAATAAAAAATGTGTCCCTGGTTTGTCCCTATTTTTAATGGATACAGACAGCCTGTAAATGGTTCATCTCCCAGGCTCCTGCTTGTAAATGTTTCATCTCCCAAGTTCCTGCTTACACTTATCAAGTGTACCAGAACTTGTCAGAGATTTGGGATGCATGACAGGGTTTAAAAAAGCCTTTGTGGTCATTACCTATTAAACACCTAGGAACCTGTGGACCTTACCTTGTTTTCCTTCATGTATGTGCTGCATGGCTGGTACAAGCAGAAGATACTGTTCCAAGGTAAATGCAAGGATATCAGTCAATAACCAGAGGTTAGAATCAAAACCTATACATTGTCTCTGTGAAGTAAAGACTTTAACCATTATGCCAACCTAAGACACCACTGCCCTGGCCCAGCAATCAAGGAGCCTCAATCCTCACCACTAACACCAATGAGTGGCATCTCATAAAGGAGGAAAGGATAACAAAATGACACAGTAAAGTGCAATTTCCATTAAGAGCACACAGAGATCACAATCAGTCCAGAGTGAGTCGCTCCCTTGCTCTACAGGTCCCCAATAAGACTCCCCACTGGCAGAGCTATAGTGTCCAGATCTCAGCCTAGTGGGCAAGCTAAAACCTCCAGCACCCTATCTGTCAAACCAGTGCTTCGTGTCCCTGCCCAAGTAGCTGACACACACACACACACACACACACACACACACACACACACACACACACACACACACACACACGCACGCACACACACACACACACACACACACACACACACACACACACACACACACACACACACACACACACACACACACACACACACACACACACACACACACACTTTGAGAAGAGTTTATACAAGCAGATAGACACTCCTGGGGAAGGCTGGCACAGGTTTTCCAGCTGTGCCCCTTTTTCCAAGACTATATGGTAGTACCAGCTGTCACCACCCACTAATATTTATCAGCTACTCAAAGGCCCTTAAAAGAGTGTCCAATTATTACTGTGCAATATTATTATCCAATTGGTAGTATAGGCCAGGGCTAAAGGTATTGAAGTGGCTTTGTACAATTTTACCAAAGGGATGCAAGTACTCTAAAGAGCTTAAATTATCTCTACAAAAACAGCCATGGTTGAAATGGTTTAAAAATATTTAATAACAAATAGTCAAAAAACAAGACAATACTTTTACTACACAGTGCTAGTCAAGAGTTCAGAGATCTCAGAGAAATACTTAAAATTATTCAGTAGTACATTTCTAACATCACAGAAAAACACTTAGTCTAATCTTTCTAGTTTGTAGCTATTTCTAAGAGAAAACACAAGTCTAAGATAAACTTACATATAAAGCAAGACAGTGCTGATGAGTTGGATAGTCAAGACAAAAATGTTTAATGCTCTCTGATTCTCTCTGTTTAAATTGATATTACAGTCCTGATTCACATTACATCATTTTTCATACTTTCCTGGGGTTCCCAGGCTAACAGGCCACATTCTTTAGTAAGCTCACACCAGGTCAGGAAGCAAAGCCATTAAGTACATTTATGCATGCAAATTCTGGCCATTAACTCTAGCCTTAAAACAATAGCAAGAATTCCTTTATCTAGACTGGGCAGAGCTGTGTTTTAATATCAAATGGTCACAACATGCTTTACTTGGTCAGTAGAGTGCACTGTTGTTACATTTTTTCCAGTTCCACATGTAACACTACTTTTACCATTTAAGACAACAAGCCTGTGGTTTACATTAATATTTACAGATGACAGAATAATCTCCAGAATTCTATCTGGTTAAGCTGGAAGCCTTCATCTATATTTTCCCAATCTACACATACCCCCCCCCCCGAAGAACTCAAGCTAGTTTTTCATGTGACCCTTGAGAAATGCTGCTTGAGGGAGTTAGGTCTATCTGAGCATACCTTACCCCATTCCCTGTCTCAAGAGCCCATCTGCATTGGCATTGCTAAACCCAATGGGTGCTGCAAAGACATATCATATGCTTGCAACCCCAGGCTCCATCTTAGCAACTTGGCATTTTGCTGGCTGGCTCTATGTAACCATGTTAGGGGGTTGTGATCTGTCATTACAGTTAATTTCCTTCTATACAGATAATGTTGACGTTTCTGTAGTGCCAACACTATGGCTAGACATTCCTTTTCTACAGCTGCATAGCATTCCTCTCCGGGTTGGAGCCTACAACTGAGATAAACCACTGGGTGCTCTTCCCCCTCTGAAGAAATCTGGCAAAGTACAGCCCCTGCACCATAGTTCGAAGCACCCACCTACACAACAAAGTATTTGCTGTAATCTGGACTGGCTAACACAGGGGGTCACCCCATGCTTCTTTAAGCTTCTGGAATGCCTGCTTACTTGCTGGGGTCCACACCACCTTATCTAGCCTGTTCTTCATTGTCAGGTCTGTTAGGGGAGCAGCTATGGTACTATAACTGGACACGAACTTTCTGTAGTACCCTGCTGTCTCTAAAAATGCCCTCACCTGCTTTTTGGTAACAGGTGCAGGCCATGCCTGAATCGCTTCCACTTTGGCATGTTCTGGCCTTATTTTGCCATTCCCCACTCTGTGTTCTAGGTATGAGACCTTTGCCATACCCACCTGTCTTTGCTCGGCTTAATGGTCAACCCTGCCCTCTGTAGTCTGCCCAGCACCTCCCTGACATGCTGTGAAGGTGCTCTTGCTAGGAATGACTGCAGATGGCAATATCATCTATGTAAGCATGGGCAAACCCTCCTTCTCATGCTAGGATATGATCTACCAGCCTCTGTAAAGTTGCTGGAGCATTCTTCATCCCAAAGGGCATCTTTGTGAACTCATACAAGCCAAAAGGAGTCACAAAGACTGACTTCTCTCTAGCACTGGGAGTCAAGGGCAGCTGCCAGTAACCCATGGTAAGATCAATGGCTGTAAGGTACTTAGCCCCACCCAGCTGCTCTAGGGCCTCACCTGTTCTAGGCTTGGGGTAAGCATCTGACTCTGTGTGACTATTTAATTTCTGTAGTCCACACAAACCCGGTGCTGCCATCCTTCTTTGGGACCAGCACCACTGGGGAGACCTAGGGACTGCTGAACTCTTGAATCAACCCTATTTCCAACATCTCCTGTATCTCCTCCCTCAGAGTCTGTTTGACTCTCTCAGGCACACTATAAGGGGCCTGCCTAATAGGCCTTTGGGGTCCTGTATCCACCTGGTGCTTCCCCAGTTGGGTGCACCCTGGTTTCCCAGTGAACATATCCCGAAATATCTGCAACACTGCTCAAATTTCTCGAACCTGAGTAGGACATAGCTGCTGGGACATTGCTACCCCTTCCACTGAGGTGTAAGCCCAAGCCTCACTGAGGAGATCAGTCACCAGATCTCCTCCAGACTCCTCCTGCAATCCACTGCAAATGCTCAGCACAAGGGCCTCCCTGTCATGGTAAGGTTTCATCATTTTAACATGGTACAATTTTTGCCCCTGCCTTTTGCCTAGCAGTTCCACCATGTAGTTAACATCACTTACCTTTCTTACCACTTTGTAGGGTCCCTCCCAAGCTGCTTGCGCTTGTTGTGTCTGACAGGAATGAGAACCATTACCTGCTGCCTCACAGCATACTCTCTAGCTCGAGCATTCCTGTCATACCATGCCTTTTTCTGTTGTTGGGCTTCTGCCAGGTTCTCCTGGGCCAAGCCCATGAGTTCCCTCATTCTTGTCCTGAGGTTTAGGATGTATGTCACAACAGACTCCTTGTGAGTCTTGCACTCACCTTCCCACTCATCTCGAATTAAACCTAGAGGTCCGCTCACCCTATGCCCATACAGCAACTCAAAGGGTGAAAACCTGTGGATTCCCGGGGAACCTCTCTGCAAAAAAACAACAGATGGGGCAAATATTTGTCCCACTCCCTCTTAAACTCATCTGCAAATGCCCATAGCATGGACTTGATTGTAAAGTTTAACCTCTCGACAAGACCATTAGTCTGGGGATGGTAGGGGGTGGTCTTCATGTGCTTCACCCCACAGGACTTCCACAGACAAGCCAGCAGGTCTGACATGAAATTGGCACCTCTGTCAGACAGTATTTCTTTTGTAAAACCTACCCTGCTGAAAATCTTTAACAAAGCATTTGCCACCTTCTCTGCCTCAATGGAGGACAAAGCCACCAGCTCAGGGTATTGTGTAGCATAATCAACTATCACTAGGATATACTTTCCCCTGTAGAACTTGGGGTACTCAGAGGACCCACAATATCCATAGCTACCCTCTGAAATGGCTCCTCAATCACAGACAAAGGCATAAAATGAGCTCTTAGCTTGTCTCCTGCCTTGCCTACATTTTGGCACTGCTCACAGGTCCTGCAGTACCCCGTTACATCTCTGGAAATTCCAGGCCAATAGAAGTTCTGCATAATATGCCTCTTTGTACGTTTTATGCCCATATGACCTGCAAAGGGAATATCATGGACTATGGCTAGAAGTGCTAGATTGTATGCTCTAGGCACTACTAACTGCTATACTCTCTCACTTTCTAGCCTCCTTCAGGGGTCCACTATCTATATAGTAACCCTTTGTCCCAGTATACAGATTCCCCTTTCCTTGAGAATCAGGTGCCTCCCTAGCTACCTGCCTCAGGCCTTGGAATGTAGGATCTGAGAGCTGAGCCTGTCTCATCTCTCTCCTTGTAACCCTTCCCAGCTCCCCTTCCACAGGATGTCTGGCATCCTCTGACAGTGGTGCATCACTGTCAACCTGGGTACTACTACTCACCTCTACCTTTGCAGTCACTCTGTCCCAGGGAACATCAGTACCCACGAACAACTGTGGCTCATCTTCAGTCTCACTGCTACTGGGTAGCTCCCTCCCTGAAGTCACCACCTCACCAGTCCTGGCTGCAAGTATACAGTCTGTCTGAGTCTTCCCCAGGCTACCAGACCCACATGCTTGCCCCTTAGCTTGAATGCATGTAACTGCATAAACACATGATACTGCCTCATCCAAATCCTTCCCGATCAGGACATTTGGTACCCTTGTTGTCTCAAGACAACCTACTATTGGCATTTTGTCTTTCCCACTTACTGGCTCCCTCACCTTTTGTTCCCCACATTGCCTCTGTGGACACCTGTATGCAACATTGCCCCACTGGTTACATTTAACCCTAGCTCCTGGACATGTACCTGGACTAGTGGCTTCCCCTACTACTGGCAGATTCTGTTGGGACAGTCTGTGCTGCCCACCCTGGGTTCCTTTAGACCCATGAGCAGTACTGGGGGTCCTATTCCTGTGCAGGGCTGCCCTGCTTGCCAGGTATAGGTCTCCCTTCTTCCCCAACTCATCTGAAGTGGCACATTGTCTATCAGCTAACCAGATCCTCATGTCCTCAGGCAAAGTGCTAAGGGCTTGTTCCCTCAACAAAAGGTCTACCAGCCCTTCAAAAGTGGTGAACTGACATCCCCTCACCCACCTATGGAAATAAGTGCTCAGTTCAGCAACATATTGACACACACTTTCATCTGCCTTGCTTCTATGCTCACAAAACCTTTTCCTATACATTTCAGGTATTAGCTTAGACAATTCTAACAAGTGATTTTTAACAGCAATATAATCAAAATAAGCAATGTCAGACATTTTTGATAAAACAGTTACAGCTTTACCATAGAGTAAGGTTGTCAGGAACCATACCCAGAGCCTTTGGTCAACACCATACTGTTTGAATACCTTCTCAAACATTTGAATGAAACTATCAAAATTATCCCCCTCTTTAAACTGCAGAAGAAATTTACTGACCTTTTGTGCTTCTTGGGTCCAGTTACTCCCTTCCCTATTACCTCCATGACTCTGGTAAAGAGTCAGCATTTCCCTCTCATGCTTCCTCTGCTGCTCCTTTCCCTCGGCTTCCAGGCATAGCAGTTTGTCATTCTCCTCAGACTGTAGACTCCTTAGTCTCTAAGCTGCTTCTATCGCCAAACACCTGGCCTCCAACTCAAGTCTCCTTAGCTCCAGATGGATTTTTAAGTTCTCTGCAGAAAGGTTGAGCTGTCCATTCTCTGAGGGTATTATATCTCCACTGCCAGTCTGATTGTCCTCCTGGTTTCTGTTTTCTAATGTAGCTGTAACCAAGGCTGCAATCAGGTCTGCCTTAGTCAGGTTTCCATGTACCAGTCCCCTAGCCTGGCACATCTCCGCCAGCTGGTTCCTTGTCAGCTTTCCATGCTCCTCTGCTGACATGCTGCCTGCTCACCCTGACTAACTAAACTAACAATAAAAATAAAGAAATTTTGATCTGAACTCTGAGTATTCACTGCATGGCTGATTTAGGGTACAAAACACCTTCAAAGCTCACTGTACACCAGCTACAGGAATTCACTCTACTCACACCAATTAGTATTTGCCAACCAATTAATATGTCATGTGTATATCCCACCACTACCAAGCAATTAATATGTGATGCCCGTACCCTGGCCCAGCAATCGAGGAGCCTCAATCCTCACCACTTACAACAGTGAGGGGCATCTCATATATAAGGAAAGGATAACAAGTACACACAGTAAAGTGCAATTTCCCTTAACAGCACACAGAGATCACAGTCAGCCCTAGGCTGGTCGCACCCTTGCTCTCCAGGTCCCCAATAAGACTCCTCACTGGCACAGCTTTAGGGACCAGATCTCAGCCTAGTGGGCAAACTAAAACCTTCAGCACCCTCTCTGTCCAACCAGTGCTTTGTGTCCCTGCCCAAGTAGCTAACACACACACACACACACACACACACACACACACACACACACACACACACACACACACACACACACACACTTTGATAAGAGTTTATACAACCACACAGACACTCCTGGGAAGCCTGGCACAGGTTTTCCAGCTGTGCCCCTTTTTCCCCATACTATACTGTTGTACCAGCTGCCACCACCCACTAATATTTATCAGCTACTCAAAAGCCCTTAAAAGGGTGCCAGATTATTACTGTGCAATATTATTATTCAATTGGTAGTATAGCCCAGGGCTAAAGCTATTGAAGTGGCTTTGTACAATTTTACCAATGACATGCAAGTACTCTAAAGAGCTTAAATTATCTCTACAAAAACAGCCATGGTTGAAAGGGTTTAAAAATATTTAACAACAAATAGTCAAAACACAAGACAATACTTTTACTACACAGTGCAAGTCAAGAGTTCAGAGATCACAGAGAAATACTTAAAATAATTCAGTAGTACAGTTCTAACATCACATAAAAACACTTAGTCTAATCTTTCTAGTTTCTAGCTATTTCTAAGAGAAAACACAAGTCTAAGATAAACTTACATATAGAGCAAGACAGTGCTGATGGTCAAGATAAAAATGCTTAATGCTGTCTGATTCTCTCTGTTTAAATTGATATTACAGCCCTGATTCACATTACATCATTCTTCACACTTTCCTGAGGTTCCCAGGCTAACAGGCTACATTCTTTAATAAGCTCACACCAGGTCAGGAAGCAAAGTCATTAAGGACATTTATACATGCAAATTCTGGCCATTGACTCTGGCCTTAAAACAATAGCAAGAATTCCTTCATCTAGACCGGCCGGAGCTGTGTTTTAACATCAAAGGGTCACAGCATGCTTTACTTGGTCAGTAGAGTGCAATGTTGTTACGTTTTTTCCAGTTCCACATGTAACACTATTTTTACCATTTAAGACAACAAGCCTGTGGTTTACATTAATATTTACAGATGACAGAATTATCTCCAGAATTCTATCTGGCTTGGCTGGCAGCCTTCATCTATCTTCACCCAATCTTCAAACAGCCCCATCCTGAAAGGTAATCTATCTCTAAATGGAATTCAAATGCTGCAATTCTCATACTAAACATATATCATTATAATGTTGAGTCACTGAAGAAGTTTAAGCCATTCGAGTAGTTATGTTCTTCTGAATAGGCCGTGCAAGAACTGTCACTTTTGTAAAGAAAAATAATGTGGCCTGTGAATCATGCCTACAAAGGAATTCATTCAGTGAGACGCATCAAAAAGTACTTATAAAAGTACTTATCCACATACACACACACACACACACACACACACAAACACGCAGACACGCAGATGTTACTTAATTCAAGTTTCAGTGACTACAGATGTTTTACTGGGTACAGAAGTCAATGTATAAGATCTAACTACTGAACACCAATTAGTATTTATTCCACCTTTTGCCTTCAATTACTAAGTCATCAACAGGACGTAGGGGCTTTAACACCCACATTACTACCATCAGTATTTGTGTGCAATTAAAACAGCAGTATGGGATTTGATTTTATCTACTGATATGGACTATCAGATAAAGGACAATTATCCTTACGTGCAGATGATCAGTGTGCAGTACTGCCTCAAGTAATGTTATTCATTCCCACATAAGTTCAACACTGCACAGTTACAGATCACAGCTATAATTACTTCCTACCCTTGATTTTACAAACCTCAGACTGAGCCAGTGCAACCTCACCAACAGTAATTGAATCTTAAAAAGATAAATTATACTTTGAATTAGGAAGCTAGATTTAGTAAGAGCACCGTATGTCTTTTAATCAGAAGCAGATAGTTTTTTTTATATGTTAAACAGGTTCTTCTCGTCATTGTCTTGCCTTTTTTGAATAGTGTATTATCATTTTTTATACAAGATTTTTACTGTTTGCATATTTAGTTTGAAAATAAATTAATTAACTTTCTTACTTATTAATGCATTTATTTCAGGGAAAACTTACTTTATTCATTTTACAATACCTGTAACAATGCAAGTAAAATGTAACTTTTTTCTTGATTCAGTTCAGTTTTGTACAGCATGTGTATTTTCTTTGAAACAACAGTTAAATACTCCCTATTTATCCTGTCTACCTTTGAAATTTTGAAACACAACTTGTCGAAAGACAGTTGTGCGGAAGTACATTTTCAAGTTTACAGTTAGCTAAAAAAAAAATGCATTTAATGTGCAATGAGCGAATGCACATTGACATTCGCTCATTGCAGATTCGGCATTGTGGGTGCGGAGTGCACTATAGTGGGGATTGGGAAATGGATCCCTTCCCCACTGTAGTTCGACCTCGGAGTTAGAATATTAAAGTAGGGGGTGCGGGGGGGCTTGCCCCCCTGCATTACATTGTGTGTTCGACATCTGAGTTCGAAACTCAGTGAATCTGCTGTTCAATTTGCTGAGTTTTGAACTTCAGAGATGTTTGACAATCCGGATTCGGCTTTTCGGTTCGCCCACCTGGCTATTTGGAAAGCTGATTTTCAATGTTTCAAAGGTAAACCATTTATCCAAACTCTCATGACAGTGTTCATGTGCGCGACCAAAGATTTCTGAGATTCTGTTATTATTTATTTAGAGCACTTTTCATAAACATTATTCAAGACGGAGTAGTGCTGGCACGTTGTACAATGGTGAACCAAAGCCATGCATGATCAACATTCAACATTACACAAAGGAATAAGATGTTGCATGCTGTCTTATTACACTATATAGCTGCAGTACTCATTGTATCGACTAGATATGGAAAAGACCTTCTCAGGTAAGTGATTCACAAATCCAACATCATTTGTATATTGGCTTGTCAGAATGGGGTAACATATTGAACCTACAGTCACATATAACCAGGTGGTATTGAGTTTCTGAGTTCAGCAAACCCCTTCACTGCTGAAATGAGCATCATATCATATTAGTGCTGTAGAAAAAAAAATATTCTGCTTTGCATGGTAAAAACAGCCTTACAAACAATGCAATTCCTCATGTTCAGGCAACCCTGCTACAAAAGCTATTCCTTTCCCTGCACTGCTGAGTGATCTGCAATGTGTGTTCAAACAGCATTAGATGATCTCATTAACATATTATAGCAATGACCTTAACTCCACCATCATATCTAATGTGTGAAACATGTTGCTGAATTATTTATGACAGTAGACCACAGTGCTAATAGTTTACAGGAGCTCGACAAGATATAATGTACATCATAAAGCACCTACCTGTAGCTGCTTATCAAGATACATTATACTGTACAACGCTACTATTCCTGGCTGTGAGATGTAGTGCTGTCATTCAGCACACTGCTTTAGCCATTCAGGAGTGCTGGGCACACAGTACACCATTGTTATTCATAAAAGCTGGCCAGATTGTGCACATCACCCTTTCTTGCCACAATCTACATCTGTGAATCACAGTAATGATAAACAGCATATTAAACACAGTGTGCTGATTGTATTGGTGCAACTGAGCACTTAGCTTATAAATTGTCTGGTTGGTTATAGATAGGTGTTCTGGACTGTAAGTATATTTTTAATCATGGTCAGTTACAACATAAAAACAAATTCAAGAAAGGAATTTATAAAGTGAGAGTAGTCTGTAATATACAATGGGGATTCATTAAACTTGCGCCAGGTGCAGGCGTAGCATCGGTGTTCTAACACCAAATATGGCCGCCGAGCAATTCAGGTACGAGCTGTTTCCACATGCACTACCTGCGTACGCTACGCCTGGACAACTCCTGAGCCATGTATGCTAATTACACCATGTGCAGCAGTGTAGCATGCAAATGAAGGTATGTAAAGATTCAGGAAGTGGTGCAGGCATAGTGTAAGCATGCAGAAATGTAAACCATAAAAAATGGTTTACATTTTTGCAAACATAAATTCGGAGCCATGACAGCCGACCAAACACATGTATCATAATGTTAATATATGCCAATGGTTAAATATATAGCTATTGGCATAAATAAATGAACAAAGTATAAAATTAACATTTAATATATATAGTCGCACTATTGCGACATGGAAGCGCAGGGCAGCGGTGCGCAAAGGGGATCGCAAGGAATATATAAAAATATAGAATAAAACCGCAATGAAACACATATCTTGATTTCCCCATAATAGTCAATGGCAGGCATGCTACACCATACTCATGGTGCAAGGATTGCTAAGGGCAGTGACAGTGTTATGCGCAGTAGCTAGGAATTAGTAGGCAATGCCATGCAAATGAGAGGAGAAATAGTGAATTGCAGAATCCCCGCTGGTGTAAGGATGCACCTCACAGCATAGTGTTATAACACAGAGGTGAGACCTTGAGATAAAGATGACATCAAGAGAGGGGTGTGTCGCCATTGCTGTAAGCACATTGGAACATTACTAACCGGTCTGCCCCTAGCTAGGCAAAGCTGCAGGATAGGGGTGTGTCTAATTGTCCATAGCTATGCTTAGCTGACAGCACACAAGGTAACCCAGAATGCATGTGAATAGAAATGAAAGCGCGCGTAAACCCGGTAAACGGGTATGCCAGTTGCACACTGCAGCCAAAACAGGAAGGATATAGGAAAGAAATAAGGAAATGCTGCAGCAGTGAAATTGGAGTACAAATGACTAATTAACACCTAGGAGCTTACATTGAGCCATTGACAACAGCTAACAAGGCTGCAAGCAGCTACCTGCAGAACAGGGAGGGGGAGGGGCTGTACTGCAAAGGAAACATCAAAGTGTCAAAGCAGAACAAAGGCAATATGCAGTATATCAACTACAAGGCACATTTCACCATGACTGGGTAGGGAAAGTACAAAACAAGAAAGACGGCAGGTGGATGCATGCTTGATCATGGAAGGGGATCCAGGTCTAAAAGTGAATCAAAGGGCAACCGATTAATCAAGGTAGGCAAGCAGATCTCCACAGTAAAGGCCCCACACTTGCAGTAAACATTGCAAAACCCATAATTAAGACACACAGCAGCTGGAATAGTTCATACACACCCACTTACATTAGCAGCATCCATAGCACAATATTATAAAGTGTGAAAGCACCTCACACACATTTGTGTTATCCCATACATTCTGCACCAGTGGTGTATACAGATGGGGAACTTTTATTATGTACATGTTAGGGGCTGCCATAGCTTTGATCCACCAGCATGGGTTGGAGACTGAAGGTGGTGTGGAGGATGATGCACATGACCACCGCAGGCACCAGAGGAGGAGGAAAGTGTTCAGACCAGGGCAACCTATCAGGGGCTACATGATCTGGAGATAGTAGAGCATTTCAGGGTGGACAGGGACACCCTACAGCAACTTGTGGAGCTGTGCCAGTCATGCCTCAGAGCCAGAACAAACAGAGGGGAACCCATCCCTGTGGATACGATGGTATGTGTAAGCCTGAGAATAATAGCTACAGGTACCTTTCAAAGACCAACTGGGGATATCATGGGTATCTCACAGACATCAGCATCCAGGGTACTACACCATTTCCTGGATGCCTTGTTACCACATGCCAATGAGCACATATACTTCCCCTGAATGCAGGAAGAGTTGGCCAGCAATATGCGTCTCTTCCACTATGTGGCAGAATACCCAGAGATACTGGGTGCAATAGACTGCAAGCACATAAACATCAAGTCACCACCCAATGAGCAGGGAAGGTGCTACATAAACCGCAAGGGATACCCCTCCATCAATTGCTAGGTTGAGTGCAATGCCCAGGGCATTATCATGGATGTGTGTGCTGGCAGCCCTGGAAGCTATCATGTCTCCAACATCTGGAATGCCTCACAGCTGTGTCGGTTATTTGCCAGGGGGGACATCCCAAATGGCCACCTGGTGGGGGATGCTGGCTATGCACTAGAACCGTGGATGATGACTCCCATCAGAAATGCACACACACCCATGCAGGAATGCCATAATGAGGCACACACACAAACCAGAATCATCATAGACCATGAGTTTTGGATGCTGAAATCACGGTTCCATTGCTTGGACATATCTGCTGGAACCTTGCAGTACTCTCCAGGTACATGTGCCCACATCTTCATAGTGTGTGCCATGTTATACATTATGGTCCTGCAGAATGAGCTGCAGCAGGGACAGAATGGTGAAGGCCCTCACAGCCCACTACCATTGCCAAGGGCCCAACAGGCACAGAGGTACTCAGACCACGAACACCCTGAGCCAGCACCAGTAGGCAGATGGAGGCGTGCCCAGTATGCCTATGCCTTGGCAAAGGGGGAACATATAGCACACACACACACACTGACAGTGTAGGCACCTAGGGAGTGACACCTTTCACCACCTGCAAACACAGTAAAAATGGATGGCACACACACAAGACAACCTGTAAATTGTCATGTATAGGTAGTCTACTGTGTGCATCCAACACAGGCAGCCCTAAACTATTGCACGCACAACAGCCATTGGCACAAGGTAAGTCAACATCTGAACAGTAAATTAAGCTATCAGCATATGTAGATACTGTATGTATAGATTCATAGGTAGGTACTTGGCCAACTGCCTGAGGCCATTCAGCTTTTGCCACCCCATTGTTTCATTAACTGTCCCTTTGTGGAGCAGAGCCAATGGCAGGATCCCTGGGGTGCATCTACTGTTCCCCATCCACCCTTCAAGGTTTCTCTTGCAGAGTGTTAGTGAGGTGCTCTGTATAATGTAGTTAGAGATGTTGTTCCAAAGTATGCAGAGTGTCTGTGACAGAAAGCTGTCCCTCCAGTATCCTACAATTATTGTTGTGGCAAGGTCAGGTCACTGCAGTGTGTGTGGCTCACTGTGACATGGATTCCCATAGGTGGAGCATATCCATCAAGCCTGAGTTCGACATGGCTGTGTTGGTCAGTGGAGATCATCTCTGGGTAAACAAGATGCCACTGAGTAAAGCAGGAGTTTATTCAGTCCGGCTGCATAGGCCATATGTTGGAGGCCAGTATCCCCCTTGGTGAGGTACATTCGTGGGCCCCCAGCTGTTGGATGCGTCCTCTGAGGTACATCCCACATGGGTTATTATACCCTATGATGGGACTGATGAGTGATGAGTAAAGGGGCACTATAACCCTGGTATGTCTAGATGGGAGTCCTTTAGTAGTCAGATGGCCTACATAGAAGGATGTCCTAACTAATGTGAAGATATTGTCACAGGGGAGATCACTGTCTACCTTAGTCACCAGATACCCCATTACCTCGTTCATAGGTTCATAGGTTCATACTAGGCTATCTGCCCTAGGGCATTTATAAGCCTAGCCAGAGTGTGTTTGGCTTTCTCCACCCATTTTAAATTAATTTTGCTATGCCCTTTTTCGAGGTTAGTATACTGTGCCTCTGTCTAACAGTGACACAGAAGTGATACCCGGGGTAAACCTATGATCTCCCATCCACTCATCAAGATTTCTCTTGAAGAGAGTCAATGAGGGACTCTGCCTAACCTGGACTGGGATTTTATTCCAGAGTGAAGGGAACCTCTGGGTTATGAATCTGTCCCTCCAGCATGTCCTATTTATTTCAGTGCTGAGGTTCAAGTCTCTCAAGCGCTGTATTAAAGTGGCTGCCACTCATCTGTTAATATGTGGGTGCCAATTCCACAATGGAATGACTATGCAGTTAATGGCACTTGGCTGGAGGCTGTGTCATTGGCACCCTGTGATGTTTTCTGTGAGGCTCCTTGAGGGATGTCCGTGTCAGCTGGACTATCAGTAGGGCTCCCAGGACTGAGTCCTGTGGGACACCAGTCATGACTGTTCAAGAGTTGGACCTGGAGACTGCTAGTCGTAACATGTGCGTTCTGTGTGTTAGCCCGTTGGCAACCCAACCTGTGATGTATGGGTGAATGTACAGGCTGTTGTGTTTATCAATAATACCTGAGTGGGGCATGGTGTTAAAAGCCTTGGTGAGGTCCATGTAGTATGTGTGAACCACCTCCCCTGTCATCTAACATCTTGGTGACTGTATGTAAGACGTCAAACAGGTTCATTTGGCAGGAACTGCACTCAACCAAGCTGACCTGGGTTGGGTCACATGTTCGAAGGTTACCAATGTCATTGTTAATAAGTGCCATGAGGATATGAACCATAACATTGCAGATTAGCCTAGTCAGGCTTATGGGGTGGTATTTACCATGGCCAGTTGTGATTTCATGGTGGTAGAGTGGAATAACCATTGCCACGTGCCATTGTATGGGCATGTAGACTGTGGAGAGGCTGAGGTAGGAATGCTTAATTAGGTGGGGGGCTGGTTGTCCTGTACAGTTTGCAAGATGCAGTCTGGGTCACCATCTCCCTCCATTGACACTGCATTCTGCTGTTAGAGAGGGCAATTTCCACCTGTGTGTCTCTAATGGTTGGGATACTGTACCTTTCGGGTAGAGTTGTGGGCTCTTTAGGGGGTGAAGTATGCACCGAATGTATCTGCAGGGATGTTGGCAATATCAGTAGGGTCAGCATATGTTGTGCTATATTTCACTGGCACAGTGCAAATCTGTATGTCGCCACTTAGATCCCTGACATAGCTAAAGATGGCTTTGTGGTTATCTTTTGAATCCTTGCGTATTCTCCTGCTGATGTTAGCCTTGCATGATGTCATGAGGGACCTATGTACCATACTAACAGTGGTCACGGATGTCTGCCCTTCGTGAGATTTGCTGTGTGTCTGGAACACTGTCCTACATCTGTAGTATAGCCTATTTATTGCAGAGGTCCACCAGGTGGGTGTCCT
This sequence comes from Protopterus annectens, assembly GCF_019279795.1. Lineage (NCBI taxonomy): Eukaryota > Metazoa > Chordata > Ceratodontiformes > Protopteridae > Protopterus > Protopterus annectens. The sequence goes on along the minus strand of NC_056726.1, from coordinate 736,179,748 downwards.
TGTCTAGGAGGAGTGAGTCTTGGTTTACCAGCGATGGCACGATCCATACATCCATGTAGGTGCTTATAGACTGCATTTGTATATCTGTCTGTATCTAGAGCAGTGTTTCACCTTAGCGTGGATCTGTGAAACCCCCCACCCCTGTCACTAGTAGTGTAAATTTAGCTGTAAGAAAAGTATACACTGTGGTATTTGTGGGTGGGGGAGATGCTAGAGTGCGGAAACAGTGAATAGTTCATGGTCAGATCTAACCAGTGACTGGTTAACCTCCACTGTGGTGCACCTGTTGCCCATGTTGGTGATGACCACATCTAGTAGTTTCCACCTCATGTTAGGAAGGTTACCACCTGATACAGGGCATATGAGGTGATACATTCCAAGAAGTGCTGGTCCTGGAAGTGAGTATCGGGGTACTTTTCCCAGTTAATGGTATGGTAGTTGACATTGACCAATGCCAAGGTGTGTGTGTTAGGACTGTCATGTTCTCCACTGTCTCCGGGTAGGTGAAGTGGAGGTCCTGGGTCATGGAGGGTGATCCATAGCAGGCCACATTCCACATTGCAGTTGTGGCTGATGTTGGCTGCACATAGATGATCACACAGGTATCATGCTTCCCCACTAACCTGGAGGAGTAGGTATCCCTGATGAATATGGATACAGCCCCTCCATGTCTGTCAGGCCATGTTCTGTGGCTGAAATGTGTGGTATGGGTTGTAGTCTGGTAGTGCTAGTGTGCTCTCAGGAGCCTTAAGACAGATGTCAGTTAATGCACAGATGTTGATGTTGTCCATCCTGAGGAGTGCTGTGAGTGCATTCATGTTGTGATCACAACCCCTGGTGTTGAGTAGCATAAACATTATTGAATCTGCTATTGTGCTGTTTATGGAGTTGGTATTCACCTTTGAGACTCTCCTAAATAAGGGACCATGGGGGCGCCAATAACCTTGGCCAGTATTCCAAAGCATAAGGCTGACACATAGGCTGGTATGGTATCATTGCATGCATGTTCCCCATCTGTGCTTGTTTTTCATCTCCCCTGTAGGTAACCTAGTTGTAAGCAATAGAAAGCCTTAAACTTATACAAGTCTTCTAGCTTCCAAGATAGGCTTTTGGAGTGACTAAGTATCAGTGTTCTGTACGTTCTTGCTGTACTCAACTGTTTCCTGACTCCATGGTTGTATATTGTGATCTGAAGGTCTGTTTATTCACATATTATGGCTGTGATGGCCTGCACATTAGAGGTTCACAGATAGCCTACTATCTATCTGCCCAAGGGCAATTAGAAGCATAGCAACAGTGTGTTGGCCTTCCCCGCACTATTGATGAAGTAACTGAGCCTCTGTCAAGTATTGCCAATGAAGCAATTCCAGGAAGAGTTGCTGTTGTGTAGGGTGATAGGGGCACTTAGTGATCTAAGGAGGGCATGTTAATGTGGCAATTCAACTCCATTCAATTCCCCCAACAGGTCTTGCAGCTATCAAACTGGACAGTCTCCCCCACCCCCTGGCTGTATGGTTCTAGGACACATGATCCCAGGGGTTTATAGCCCGTTATCCATTCACACAACAAGGTTTCCCTTGAAGTGTTTCAGTGAGGGGCTATGCCTAATGTAGTTAGGAATGTAATGTATTGTCTCACAGTACATTTGTTATAGGTTGTTATTTCAAGAGTATGTGAAGCTCAGTGAGTGTGGGGGCTCCCGCCCTTTGCTTAGCCTAGCTTACACATAGAAATCATCTAAATAGGAAATAGGCAGAAGCAACATTAATGTCAACAGTGTAATGGTTACAGCATCCGCATAGTATCTGTACATTCAAGGTTACAATCCTGATAAAGGCAGGGATGTTTATCATGTGCAAAAGTATACCTTAACCACAGCTTGCATATATAGGTAGTAATTGTCTGTATAATAAACATTCAAATCACCCATATAAACCCATGTGTGCAGGAGAGTACAGTCAACAGAGAATGTAATGTCATGTCAGCAAATAGTGAGATGTTACGTCACTGACAGGTATATATCCGAAGTAGTTAGCGTATGTGGTCATGTTTGCGCGCACAGGTTATACGTTACAACATTTAACTGTGTTTAACAGCTGTTATAGTGGCACACAAACACTTTTAAACATGCTTACAACTGTTTAAATGAGCCTTATTCTGCAGTAAACAACATTCTTAAAGCATCGCAGGTGTCAAACCCTGGACCAGTCACACTATAGTCATGGGATTTACCACTAAGCCATCTGAGGTGTACACATGTTTCATGGTCTTGAGACTACACCTTATACCATATGCATTTCACTGTAATGATCACAAATAGGACAGTGACTTTGTGTACATATGTACAGTACATTGTAATGTACTGTAGTTTGTGAACCAACACATTCCAGTCTACAAATGTATTACTTTTACAAACTAATATGAAATATATATATATATATATATATATATATATATATATATATATATATATATATATATGTCAGTGATGTCTGCATATATATATATATATATATATATATATATATATATATATATATTATACAGTTGCATCAATAGCCATATATATAAGCATCTATGAACACACTTCGTGACACAGAAACACTCCAAAGGAATTGGAGTGTACACATAACATATGCAGTTCTGGTATTATAACAATTAATATTAACCTAATTCACCATAGAAGGGATGGTTGTTGTGTATATGAAGATTGGGGTGGGGGAGGAGATGGGTAATGCAATCATGCATCAAGGAGGGCCTGGGTCGGATGTCCAAAAAGTGAACTGGGGGGCATACTTGGAGTATGAGGACAATATAAAAAGGACACAAAGCAAGAACCTTACTCATTCATAATACACTCTGTCATGTCACATTGCAACACCTGTTTTCACAAACATATGAACATTAACATGCATCAGATATATGTACACCAACTGACTGTCACATTTGTTTTCAGTAGTGAGGAATGTCTGCAGTACAATGTATATTCTAAACACCTTAACATTCGTGCATATTTCAGATGCCTTAGTGGTAAGGTCAGTGACTGTGGTGTTTATGGTCCCAGGTGCAAGGGCTGTTAGGTTATTTTGAGGGCCAGAATAAGGGCTTTTGGATGCAGATGGATTAAAGCACTCTTAAGCAGTTGTAAGTGATTTTCCACGTGTTTGCGCGACGGTACGTGGCGCTGAAACACTATAAACGGAGTAGCGCTTCACACGTTTGACATTTGCTTAATGTCACACAGACCATGGGCAAACCTGCTCACAACTGCATAAATGTGCATTATTCACACTTTCCCTACCAGTGCCTACTCTGAGAGGTAAAATAATAACACCTTCCAGGAGTAGAACCCACAGCCATGTACTCCATCCTCAGAGTAAGCTAACACTAAGCTACCTGGAATGTACCTATCCCAGCTGTGCATGCAGACAGGTTAAAACACAAAAGGGAGAAATGTGTTGAACTAGGACAACCCGCCATGTACACAATTAAAGGTGTATATATATAAATATATATATATATATATATATATATATATATAGAGAGAGAGAGAGAGAGAGAGATACAGCCATATCAATAAATACAGGTCTACATATATATGTCGATATATAGATAGGTTAAAAACATCTACACATCTATGTAGGTATAGATACATGTATGCAATAATGTATATATATATATATATATATATCTATATATCTATATATATATATATCTATATATATATATATATATATATATATATATGTACACATACATACATGTCTGTAGACAGCATCCAAAGTGGTCATATCTGAGTATAACATAGACCATAGCAATCACACATTCCTCCCCCCCCAAACAATGCTAGATTGCATTGAGTGGATGGGGGGAGGGGGCATTACCATTTCACTATGGTAAAATACAGCCTCGCTCCAGGAACCGGACAGCCATACTCACGGACAGCCACACACAAACACACACACACACACACACACACACACACACACACACACACACACACACACACACACACACACTGGCATTCACAAAGATATACACCTATGTCACACACATACAGACACTTTACATGTGTGAGGTTTAACCACCTGCCTATGCCTTTCTTTCTACACTTCACTGTGTAATGGTGTCAACAACAGTGTTCAGGAGAGTGATAACATGTGGGATGTATTTCAGTCCATACGTGACATATATGGACACACACCCACACGTGCCAGTACTGTGAATCAAACACCTGCCTATCTTATGATATGTACTACAGAAGTACAGCAATATCGCATCTAGTACAATGCTTACTGAGTATTTTCCTTTGACAACTGTGCTGATATATGCACAATATATGCACAGCGTGGTATTACTGTTACAGGTGTCATGCGGTTTCCCTTCAGTGTCACCCTTACAGCATTCTACATTGTCTGTCTTCCACTTCAATTAACAAAACCTGACCTTAGCAGGTACACAGGTTATTGTAGGACTGGTTGTAACACACCAGTGAGCTGTCCTCAGTAATCATTCATCTGCAAAGAAGCCACACCACTTAGTAGTCATGTCCAAACATCTGTCCATACCTCATGTACGGCTTACTGTACTTAGAGCATATCACTATATACAGTTGGCAATGTTGAGGCTGTATTGCAGCAGCATGATGTACTAAGACTACCGTCACCTTCAGACATCAGACACTACACACACATGGAATCTACACAAACATGAACACATGTACACATATGCGGTCTACATCATTATGTGCACTAGCAGGTCAAGAGGATACATTCCACACCTTCCCCACACCATGTGTGAAACATAGCCAAGCATGACACCATAAAGGATGTTGTATTCATGTACTGGTAGGACACCATCACTTTCACCGAGTAGTCAAGTGAACATGTATTACAACAGCACATATCAGTGTGACACACACAGCATTCTTTCATGTCATGCTCCTATAAACTGTTACTTGACAGTGCCATGGTGAAGCCAGGGCACAGTAATGGTCAACAGTGAGCACATACCAGTTGCCACATACACCTCATGTGTACTGGAAGAGTGCCAGCAATTTGGTCTGTTAGAGCTAGGCAGTACACTCATTCAAGCATGTGTGAGGTCTGTAACTTGTAAACATCTCACCCCAGCATGTACTGGCTATTGTGGTACTAAGGCTAATGTCCAGACAGTACACAGCATGCATGGCTTGCAATTGTTGACATGGTGTATATGTAGGAGCTGTGGCCACACATGGCTGTACATGTCATGAACATATCACCTGTGAGTACTTAGGAACATACAGAGCTGAGCTGGATTTCCCTGAGTTTGTCAATACAGTTCTTGTGCAGGTCCTATGGTCCTGTATTTGGGTATGTTTGTAGGCATTGCATTAGATGGACATGTCTAAAAACATACATGCCACATGGGGTGTTGTATGATATGATAGGTGTCTCTGGTGACCAGTAAAGAGGGGATATTACCTCTGTCAACATAGATTATCGAACATTATGTACTGTTAGTATGCTATCTGCCATGTGCATGTGTGCAATGACTGTAGCCACCCATATGTAGAAAGGAAAACAAAAGTTATGGTAATGTAATTTATGTTGTATGAGTGTGGGAGGTACATATCCAGGGCAGGTACAGTTAGGTCATTTCCAACCATGAGGGTGTTGTTTACTGGTGTACAGCAACAGTCGACCATGTTAATGCTGACAACATCCGAGGGACCCTGGTATGAGTACAACTGAGCTGGTTACAAACAGCAGTATTATTGCATTGCATAACACATTATGCAGCTGTGTCTGTGCATGGGTACTTTGCACAGTTGATGTAGGCCTAGGTACAGTCCACCAATCGAGGGTTATCTGGTGGTCTACCATACTATGTCATACCGTATATGGATGTCTGTTGGTAGTCTGGGAACAAGGTGGTGGATGTATATGAGGATACAACCTAGAATGCAGTATTTGTCACTGTCACCTGTATGTGACTCATCTGTGATGCATTATGTCAGAGTAGTGGTCTTTACATGTGAATAGCCTTTATGAATATGTGTACACTACCACCTAGAATGGTCCATACCACTGTTATGGCCCACATGTCTGGATCTGAGTTATATGGCGGTAGTGCAATTGTGCACTACAAAGCCTTCAGCCAGGTGTTCCTCACTGCACAGATGTCAGTATTCCCCATTGTAGGTTCTACATTGAGCAAATGGATTACTAAAGCCACACATCTGACACTGGTTAGCATAAGCATCCAATGCAATTGTCATGTAGGTGTCAGGGTGTTACTTCTGTGTGTAGGACATTTGCCTTGGAATACGATTATATGGGTAAATGCGACCTTGGTATTATCCACACACATGTGTATCATGGATGCATATGCTCTGTGCTGAAGGCTCGTCATTCAGACATGACAGCCCGGAATGACAGACACTGGACAACCTCATAATAACAGAAGGACATTGGCTCATTGTTTTGGTCTAGAAGTTGCCACCCGTACCATGACATCACTGCACATGGCATTAATGTGCTTGGTAGCAAATGCCTCATGTAAGGTGACGGACCATGGCAGAACTTATGTATATGACCAATGTGAGATATACTTAGGGTAGCAGTCCTGCTAATAATGACAACTGCAACCACAGCCGGGAGAGGTCATCTTGACACCTGCACCTCAGCACCATTACACATGGTGGCTCACACATTATGCTTGACAGCCACTGTTCCATGTATAATGCCACTGTCCACAACCTGCTATCAATGTATGCCTTTCAGGGCAGCAAGGTGTGTGACACATGCTGTAGGTAGCATCCACCTGTGTGACCCAGGTAACATATTGTCTGTCACGTCCACACATGCATGAATGTGTATAAGTAACATGTATATGTCAGTACTTCATGTACATGTATGCATGTGTATCACACAGCACAGACACAGATATATCATTTACAGGCCACATACAGGTATCAGGTAGTAAACCAGTATAATGTGCATATATCCTGACAGGTAAGATGTACCTAGCTGTAAACCTGTGTGTTTACAATAGGAGTCCATTACAACATGTTCTGTACATGTAAGTGTTTGAGCATGGACACTGTGGCCTTCAGTGGTTAGAATCGGAGTGCATCCAACAAATCCTTTGTTACTAAGTGTATGAGTATGCCCAGTATAACCTTGTGTAGTTGTTGTCATAGTGCATCCCAAATGGCCCTGTGCTACTAAGTGTATGAGCATGCCCACTGTAGCCCTGTATAGTGATAGTAGTTGTCCATTCTGCAGATGGCCATACTCCAGTTCAGGTTCCTGTTGTGCTACAACTATACCTCTCAGGCCAACCTGCAGATGATGCGTTTTGTTTGTGCATACAGGTTGTAATGGACACCTACTTTAAACACACAGGTCTACAGCTATGTACTTCATGACTGTCAGTCTCCCTGTTGTTGTCCTCAATTGTAGAAGGGCAGTCTGACTGCCTTGGAATGTGTAATCTCTGTGGCACGTCTTGTAAGTGTGAAGTAGTGTAATAGTGATCTTTAGATAGACAGGAGTTCTGATCTCACCACTGGCAAGTGTGTGTGTTTGTGTCTCAGCAAATGTCTGAGTGTGTGTGTCAGCAAGTGGTTGTGTGTGTGTGTGTGTGTGTGTGTGTGTGTGTGTGTGTGTGTGTGTGTGTGTGTGTGTGTATTTGTGTCTTCATCCTGTCATGGCAGCGGGTTTTGCTGCATTCCAAAGAGATACCCCCTTTTGCACAGGCCTTTATCCTTGTCAACCGCTAAACCTCTCTCTTCCCGCCTACCCACTGCAAGTAATCGGTCCTGTGATGTCACCCAGCTCAGACGTGGAATCAGTAAGTGTAATTGCATGTGTTCTGTGGCACATACCCCAACTGCATACCACTGTACTAGTTACCTTTACATAGGCAAGACAAGTATGCACAATACTGGCAAGTGTGTGCGTGTTTGTGTGTGTGACTACCTTGTAGCCAGGCATACACATGTGTAATGCCTTTTAACACACCATGGTAGCCATCTGTGGTGACTGGTGTCTACAAAGTATTACATAGTTAGGAATGGTAAAGAATACACAGTCAAGCATGACTACAGTTGGGTATGTTATTTTCCTGTGCCACTGTCGAGCAGTGACACAGAAGTGGTCGCTGAGGTGTAGGTCCATACCCATCATTCCCCCACCCTAACTTAACAATCCCTGGGGTAGATTACATTAGCCATCATTCCCCACCCCAAACTCCACATACACAACAACCATCCCTTCTCTGGTGAACTGCTTATGATTTAAATGTTATAACACAAGAGATGCCTCTGTCTTGTGTACACATCAGTTCCCTTTGAACCATTCTGTGTCACAAAGGGCGTTCAGACATGTTTATATATATATATATATATATATATATATATATATATATATATATATATATATATATAAATATATATATATATATATATATATATATATATATATATATATATATGGCTATGGCTATGTCATTGTATATGCATATATATACTGTGTGCATGTGTGTACACATCCCATAAGTGCATATATATATGTAGCTATGACAGTTGTACAGATGTAGACTTGTCTTTGTTGTTTCACAGAGTACAGTACATTCAAGTGTACTGTACATATGTACACAAAGGGACTGTCCCATTTGTTTTCAGTACTTTGGAATACCTGTGGTAGGATGTGCATTATAGACTCCATGCAACATGTGTACAACCCAGATGGCTAAGTGGTACATCCAGTGACCTCAGTGTGCATGGTCCAGGGTTCAAGACCTGCAAGCTTTGTTGATACTGTCCAGTTAGGACTGCATAAGACATTTTTAAGCAGGTGTAAATGTGCTTTTTTGACAGTAAGCAGCAGGTACACGCAGGTAACAGAGATGTACAAACCCACATTACATTTGGAATGCCCTACTTGGCAATCCTGCTGATGTCACCCACCTTCGAATACACCTCTGGGACTGCTGTAACCCAGTAATCTCCATGGCGTGTGCTGCAA
>NC_056726.1:736155734-736165734 GCF_019279795.1 Protopterus annectens | reverse complement strand
CATATTTACTGCTTTGCTAAGCTACTTTTAAATCTAGGTCAAACCTAAAAAGTTCGTTAACACATTCTGGAAAGTTTCAAATATTCCAATACAGTTGTGTCTTTTTCTTTCAGGTTAACACCTTGAGCATTTTGCACGTACTTCATATAAGCAAACTTAAAACATTCATATGTCATGTAGAATGAAAGCTGTTATTCAAACAAAATATTATCACATTTCCCCCCTGTTAACACTTTTATTCTGTAAGGTAAACGATTTCAACATCCTCACCTGACTTTTCTCATGGATTTTCGTTCAGGAGATTCATAAAGACATTTACATTTAACCATCGACTTATTTTGGAAAAAGTTTTACGAAACCTTTGTGCAATTCCTCCCATAACCTGTCTTGTCTTGCCCATAATTGGGACATGCCAAATTTTATGTAAGAGGTAAATATGTTTTCGAGTGCTTGACTACTTCTTCTTCCATCTTCCCATTCGGGGTGTTCCTTTTCCCTTTACGTCCTTCCGGTTCCATCCTTTCGGATCTTTGGACGATTCCTCTTTCATTTCTTCAGCTTCATTCACTCCTTTATCTCATTGACCTCTTTCCCTTTTCCCCTTTTAAGCGGGTCATAGATGGTTTTGCCCAAAGGTTATTTTATAGCAATTACAGTTGTACATCGTCATATAATTCAGCATATCCATCGTCATCTACTGGTTGCAATTGTTGGTACATTGTGTTTGAGACTGCAGTTTCAACCAGTCTCTGCAGTAGCCCTCAGATGCAGGGAATACAACAGCATCCACATGTCACTAGAATAGCTGCAGCAACCCCTATGGATGTTAGCAGGTTACCAATAAGGTGGCTCCACTTTCCGAACCATGCCTGTAAGAAATCAGTAAAGGGGTTATTTACGCCTGAGTTTTCTGCCAGTTCTTTGGACAGCATGTCAAGTCCCTGCAGAGCTCATGTGATGCTGCCGTCTGGTGCGGTGTTGTTGGGGATGTAAGTGCAACAGAAAGTCCCGAACATCTTGCATACCCCTCCTTCCTTTGCCAGTAACATGTCCAGAGCAAGGCGGTTTTGCCAAGCCACTAGAGAGGTTGCCTCCAGCTGTTCGGCAACACCTTTTAGAGCATCTTTTGTGTAATTCACAAAGCGCTGTTGGTTGTAATATATGTAGTTGATCCAATCCACATTTTTGTTAGGTTGTACCCATATGAAGATAGAAGCAAAACCTGCAGCTAATTGGTTTATGGCCTATTATTCATCGGGGACCCCCCTCAGGACCCCAATGCTATCAATATAAACACCATCGTCAAAAGCCTGTCTTGGAGCTTGTCTTTTCTTTTTTCTTCTGCTCTGCTGGTTTGCTTTGAGGGCTATGGTGGGAAGTTCGTCACCTGTCATGGGTAAGATGTAAAAAGGCATAATCAATTTTACCAGAGTACACGTTCCCTTCCAGGATTCTATTAGCCGAGATCTCAGTCTATTATCTCTGCAGAGCCACCAGACGTCTGCTAGACTGTGCGTTTGACCTGTCAGCAGTTCACTGTCATTTTCGACAGCGATCTTGTTGCAATAACCTGGGGAAAGAATGCCATAATCTTTCCCAGTGCCATTCCTAAAGAAACAAGTGTAAGTACCAGGATAGTCAAGTGCTGCAGGTGGCTTTACTGACAACTTTGTCAATGGGAATTGTTGAGTTTCATTTTTACAGTCCTTGTGCGTTTGGTTATGGAACAGTTTCAGTAAGCAGGTATAGTTTGCTTCCTCAGGGAGCAGTGGAACAGTGGCCATTTCCTGTCTGCCTTCAGCACAGGCAACACAGTCCTGATGTTGAGCCTCTTTAGTACTAAACCTTACCCATTGCATCCAGGCATTTTTCTGTGCGAACCCTGTTTCTACCATTAACTTTTCTTCTTCCGTCATTGGTGCCTGGGTCATATTCGCTGCAGTTTGAATTTCGATTTTGATTTTCCCCAATGGGTCAGTTACTGCTGTTATTGAAATTCTGAGCCCATACAGTCCTGAATCACTCACCTGTGGGTTAAGAATGGTGATGGTGACATATGAGGAAGAGTGTTGAGCAGCGATCTTTATTCTTCTCTGTCGATTTTGGTCTTTTTCTGGAATTCACACTGCACTGGTCTCCCAGTTTCCTTCCGATGCCAACCATACATTTTCCCAGGAGGCACAGTTGATGTTGCATAAATATTTTACTTTAGATCTTTCCGTGGCTCTAGCCCTTTCATAGGCGGAAAATGTAGAGCAGTCCACTCCGGTGTCACAAACATTAAGATAGAAGTTGGTGTTTACGCCAGCCTGGGTCTGTAGTAAGACATGATCATCTTCCTTGGTTACTATCCCTTGGTGCAGAACTGCACCCTCTCTTGTTTCTAAGAGGAGTATGCTGAGAATGGTTGTTACCCAAAGCTTCATCATTATGTCCATATGCAACTATGTGTCAGCAGGTGGGAGATTTGATGTCGAGCCCAGGTCTTTGTCTATCTGGAGAGTCTTGACAATCTTGCAGTATGTCAGATGTATCCATGAAGTTTGTTTTGCTATTCTTACTGCCGTGGGAGTGGAGATAAGAACTTGGTATGGGCCTTCCCACTTCAGCGATGCCCAGGTCTTCCTCTTTACAATTCTAACCGATACCCAATCTCCAGGCATGACTTCTACTGGTTCAGTTACTTTTGGACCTGTAAAGCAATCATGAGTTAAGAGAGACTTTTTGTTGGTCAGCATTTTTCTCATATAATCTGCTAGCTCCTCACCCCCCTCACGTTCCGCTGGCAAAATACCGTGCCACTGCGGGACGTAATATGGTCTTCCAAAAAGGACTTCATATGGAGCCAGACCCTTGAAAGAGGGTGTAATTCTCATGTGAAGAAGAGCTAGTGGTAGGCAGTCCATCCAGGTATTGTGTGTTTCTGCCATGTGTTTTCGTAATTTACTTTTTAAGATGCCATTGTGCCATTCTACCAACCCTGCTGACTGCGGATGGTAAGCACAATGATTTTTCAAATCAATGTGAAACTCTTGGCCAAGTCTTTGGACAATTTGGTTAACAAAATGCCAGCCATTGTCACTATAGATACACTTGGGTATACCAAAGCATGGAATTATGTCCATGGTAAGTATCTTTGCCACTGTCAGGGCGTCTGGGTGTTTTACAGGATAAGCCTCAACCCATTTCGAAAATGAGTCTATTATAACTAATACAAATCGCTTCCCTTGGGATGGAGTCAGTTCTATAAAATCCATACATATTGTGTGGAATGGGTATGGGGGCACTGGGAATGTCTGAACTGACTTCCGTATTCCCCCTTGTCCCTGATATTGTGCGCACAGTAGACAGGACAGGGTAAACCTTTTTGCATAGGTGGAGAATCCTTTACACCAGAAAATTTGCGACACAGTTTGTGTCATGACTGATGGTCCTGCGTGGGCAATTCCATGACTTACTAAGGCTGCATACCTAAAAAGATTTGAGGGCAATACCAATTTACCATCCTGTGTTTTATATACACCTTCCTTTTGGGTTATACCATATTTTATCCATTTCCTTTTTTGCTTATCTGCTGTGAGTGTCTGCATGACTTTTAGAGTTTCTAAATCTAGAATCTCATTAGGTTGCAACTCAGAATTGCTAAAAAGGTGGTCTTCCTGTTGTGCTGCATCTTTTGCTGCCTTATCGGCAAGTGCATTTCCCAGTGATATGGGATACTTATTATTGGTGTGTGCAGAACACTTAACATATGGCGAGCTTTTTTGGTAACTGAACTGCGTCCAGAAGACCCAGAATTAAATCCTTATGGTTGATAGGTTTCCCTGCCGCTGTTACCATCCCCCTATTCTTCCACTGTTGTGCAAAGACATGCACAGTGGAAAAGGCATACTGACTATCCGTGTAGATTGTAACTCGTTTTCCCTGTGCCACTGTGCATGCTCTAGTCAAAGCTACCAATTCGGCTGCCTGAGCGGAGTAGTGTCCAGGTAACCGTCTTGCCTCTAAAATGGTGTCTTTTGTGGTGACTGCATATCCCACTAGTGTCTTGCCTGTCATATCCTTTTTTGCAGACCCATCCACAAAAAGTACCAGATCTGTCTCAGGCAGAGGCATATCTTGTAAATCGGGACGGGGTAGAATCTTCTCATGTATGGTGTCCAGGCAAACATGAGGTGTACCTTCGTCTGGTGTGGGTAATAATGTAGCTGGATTAAGTGTAGTGCATTGCTCGACTGTCATATGTGGCTGAGTCAGTAATATTGTCATACAGGAGAGATGCCTACTCGGCGACAGAAATGTGATTCGGTCCTGTAGTAAGATTGTAGCTACGGAGTGTGGTACCCGAAGTGTTAATGGGTGAAACAGTACCAGAGAGGTGGAGGCTTGTACTGCCATGGCAGCTGCTACTACTGCCTGTACACAGTGTGGCAGTGCGCCCTTGCTACGGAGTCTAATTTTGCGGAATAAAACACAATAGGTCGCTGTTTATCCCCATGTACTTGAAGCAAAACTGAGATCATATATCCTTTCCTGCAGTCCACCATTTGTATAAAGGGTTTTAAGTAGTTTGGGAACCCTAGTACCGATGAACTTGCTATAAAGTTGCTTGATACGCGTAAATGCCTGTATAGCCTCATTTGTCCAAGTCAGCCGGTCACCGGCTGACATGGGGATAGTGTAAATTAGTGCCGTCAAAGGCCCTATTTCTTCTGCATAATTAGGGATCCAACTCCTACAAAAATTTGTTATTCCCAGAAATGACATCATTTCCCTTTTAGTTTGCGGCATCGGAACTTGCAGAATTGTAAGCTTCCGTGTCTCTTCCAACTGTCTCCCTGCCTGTGAGATTAAGTATCCTAGATACTTAACCTGTGGTTTCCACAATTGCAATTTTGCCTTATTCACTTTCTGACCTTCCCCTACTAAAAACTTAAGCAGTGCCCCCGTATCCTTTTGTCATGCTTCCATTGTAGGAGAAGCCAATAGGATATCATCCACATATAGTAGAATTTGGCTGCCTTCCCTGGGTGTGAACTGTGCTAAATTGGCTGCCATTTCCTGGGCGAATATTGTTGGGCTCTCACAATATCCTTGGGGTAACCTGGTATAAGTATACTGCTTACCTTGATAGGTAAACGCAAACCAGAACTTGCTGTCCTCATGCAGGGGTATGGAGAAAAAGGCATTGCTAATGTCTATGACAGTGTAATACCTGTTCTCAGGTTTTAAGTTATTTAGTAAGGTGTGAGGGTCCGGCACCACAGGCGCCCGTGGAACTACTGCTGCGTTGACCTATTGTAGGTCTTGCACTATTCACCATGTTCCGTCAGGCTTCTTGACGGGGAACAAGGGTGTATTGCATGGAGAGTTGGGACATTCTACTAAAATTCCCGATTGTGTTAAAGAATTTATCACTGGTGCTATGCCTTCTTCTGCCTGTTTACTAAGCGGATATTGGTGTTTGCGAGGTCTAATTCCTGATTTTGGTGTTATATGTACCTTCCCTGCTGTTTTCATTAAGCCCACACCCCCCTTATTCAGTGACCATAGGCCTTCTGAAATATCTTTTAAGATTTGTTCTTCCTCCTGAGTTAGGAGGAAATTTCAGCTGGGGGGAGAGCTGCACTCTGCCAGGTGGACCGTTGGTCTAGCTTGTGTCACCCAATTTAGTCTCTGGACTTGAACCTGATGCTCCTTTAATTGCCTTTCCGACATTTTGTTCCAATCAGTGACCTTCTTTCCCAAGTCTACCCATTTAGTGCCCTCTGCCCAGGTAACTGAGACATGTGGCTCATAATGGGATCGAAATAGTTTTGTCATCTCTTTAGTCAGGGTGCAAGTTGCCACTGCATGGTCCTGCGTGTCTCAGAAAAGATTGTTTAGCACTATTTTAGTCACCTTATGTTTTAGGAATTGGTTTTCAAAATCTCTATCAGGTCCTGCAGTTTTCCGGTAGTACATGGTGCAGTGTAATTGCCCTGCCACCTGGGGTGGTTGATCCCCATATTTACTCAGGACTATGTTAATCAAGTCTTTGGTTATGCTTCCTGGTCCCATGGCTATCAAATCCTGACTATACCAGTAATGTAGTTCTTTTGTTCCCTGGACCACCATTTCCTGGGTGTCAACCATCCTCTTGGCTTTGATTCCCTGTGGTGTGGGCATTGCTGCTATACCAAATATATGCATCAAGTCCCTGCCCAACAAGTTCACTGGGCATACCCTTGATATAATTACCCTATACCGAACCGTCTGATCCGTTTGTGGATCAGTGAACAAGAGTGGACAGGATAGCGGTTCCTTATATACACGCCCATTTGCTCCCTTAACAAAAACAAACTCATCCGTCTCACAATTAGGAGGCAGGTCCGTTGGTTTTAGCAGGGTTCGTGAGGCCCCTGAGTCACATAGGAATTCTACTTCATGGCCTTCTACTGTGAATTTGATCATAGGTTTTTCATCAAGATGCATGGTATTTTCCAAGATTGTCAAACTGATAACATCACACCCTTCTGTTTCATTGTCCCATCACGCACAATCACCTTCTCCTTCCTCGCTGTCCTCCCCTATACATTGGCAGGAATTTATATCCTCCTGGCAAACATCACAAGACTCACTTTCCTCTATGCCATATTCCTCGTCCCCTTTCCCTTCAACTAGGGACCCGCAGTGGCTGCAACAGTCTTCACTGCCATATAGTCATGTGGGATCTGGCTTATGCTCCTGCTGCAACTGTTGCCATTCTTCACAGTTTACAGAGAAGTGCCCCTTCTTCCCACATTTAAAACACTCACCTCTCTTTGCCCTTCCTTCGTAATCCTCTGAATGCCCTCCCTGTCCATTTCCAGTGTCTCTGCCTGTTCCACGTCCCCCATGCCCTCTCTGTCTGCCTCTCTCTCTTCCCTTTTGATTTTGCACTAGAAAACCCCCTCCGTCATCCCCTACAGCAAACACCTGCCCCTTCTTTTTCTTTTTTTGTTCAAAGTGACGCTCAGCATGTCTAGCATACTTTAACAAAGGCTGTAGCCGAGATGTGCGATGGTCTATCATGTGTTTGGTTATAAAGTTACTTATAGGGGCTCGGCAACCCTTTAAAAAGGAATTCTTACGTTGTTGCTCATAAGAACTATCGTTCTTTTGGTCCTGTGGGATGACCATTCCACAGTGATTGTTAAATGTCTCAGTTAATCGGACTATGTAATGGTCAACCTTTTCATCGTCAGCCTGAGTACATTGGTTTATGCGTGTCCAATCTGCCCGTGGGCGCCATTTATCCGCCATTCTGTTTAGAAAGTCGGTGACCCTTGTGTCAAAGGTGCCTGAGTCATGTTCCAGGATGGCTTCATTGTCCATCCTGGATGACCAATTTCCACATATTAAATGCCATTCTGGCCCTAAAATCTGTCGTAATACTTGTTCGATTTCTAATCCATTTAAATGATAGCTTAATCTCATCCCAATCAGATCTTCGGAAAATTTCCAGAAATTGATTTTAGGGTGGGGTATTCCCTCTGTAGCTCATTTTATGTCTTCCTTTGCCCAAGGATGGAATACCAAAATAGTGGGACGCTGTCCCTCACCCCCTGCCTGAGGATTTGCTACCTGTATGAGGGGAAAATTTTCTGTAGAATTCGTCTCTTTCTTTAACGCCCATTGTCCCTGTCCCACTGGGCCTGAATGCAACTGCATAGGGGAATCAACCTTTTGTAATACCACTTTTGGGACCAATGGAGTATCCACTGTTTGCCAAGACAGTGGAATAGGTGGATACAATTGTCCTCTCCCCTGTCCCTGAGTCAGCCCCTGTTGATGTTCTATCTCCGGTCTACTCACCTCATACTGGGGGGGGGTCTGTCCCTCACTTCATTTCCCACTGTTCCATTAGGCAGAGCTGTGGGCCCTCATGTCACTGCACACACCGTATGTTCATCTTCCTTGTCCACAAAAAGAGCCACCTTTTTATCATCTGTATAGGTTTTGCATTCTTTTTGCCTTTTTACCCTCTCTTCCTTATCCTTTATTGATTTATTTTTCATAAATCTCCTGTTGGCCTCCTCCAACCACCTTTGTGCTAGGGGAAACCCCAATTGTTTCTGTTTTTTGGTCTTAGTTCCTGCATCTATTTTCACATTTCTTACTAATGCTAAACATGAGGTTTTATCAAGTGTTCCATTAAAGCCATATTTGACTTTCCATTTTTTAAGAAATTGTACATTTCTCTTATCTAATCTTTGCATATATTTTTCATCTTCATTTAAGTCTGTATTGGTCTGACATTTGCCACATCCTGACCCCATCTTAAGATATTAAAGTTATTTTCAGTCCTTCCTTATACTAAGATTTGTCCTAGGTTTTTCTTTTTTTTTTTTTACTAAGGTCTTATTTAAAAATGACCTGATGCACAACAACCGGTTTTCTAGTCCTCCCTAAAACTTTTCCTGTCGACAATAAAAGAATCTTACCTGTCTCAGCCATCTGTCCCCTGTCCCAGTTCAGATACTGTCTCATGGATAGGAATCAGAGAGTGACTGGCCTCTCTTAATGACAACTTAGTCAGAAGTCTTTTACTGCAAGGGAATCGTAGATTCGACACCCTCCCCGCATGGGTAGTTCAGCCTCTCTGTCTTCTGATCCGTACCTTCGAAGAGGTAGCCCCACGTTGGGCGCCAAAAGTGTTAAAGTAAAAAGTAAGAGGACATCACGTCTGGTAAAGGTAATCACGATTCTTTATTTACTTGTACAAGGAGACACCAACACTCAAATGCAGTAGAAGAATGTCTGCTTAATACTGTTTTTACTCTTGCTTTTATAGTGAGTTAACCAAGCCAACTGTCAACTTTGTGTTGCATAGTAAGCAGTTTTAATTCCTGTTAAGCTTTTGCAAACACCAACTTTAGTCATATTTCACCCACATCTCTTACAGGTGTCAGACATAAATGGTTCTCTTTTAGCCAAGCATGACCTACAACAAGCGTCAGGCACAAGAGAGCTTTGCTTCAGTCAGGTTTCATATTTACTGCTTTTCTAAGCTACTTTTAAATCTAGGTCAAACCTAAAAAGTTCATTAACACATTCTGGAAAGTTTCAAATATTCCAAAACAGTTGTGTCTTTTTCTTTCAGGTTAACACCTTGAGCATTTTGCACGTACTTCATATAAGCAAACTTAAAACATTCATATGTCATGTAGAATGAAAGCTGTTATTCAAACAAAATATTATCACATATATTTATATATATATTTATATATATATATATATATATATATATTTTATGTATATATATATATATATATATATATATATATGTATATATATGTATATATATATATATTTATATATATTTATATATATATATATATATATATATATATATATATATATATATATATATATATATATATATATATATATATATATATTCATATATTTATATATATATATACATATATATATATATATATATATATATATATATATATATACATATATATATATATATATATATATATATATATATATATATATATATACATATTTATATATATTTATATATATATATATATATATATATATATATATATTATATATATATATTTATATATAACTAAGAAATGAACTTCGTGACAATAAAAGCATTCAATAAAATAGTAAATAACACCAACAACTCTTGTAGAACTTTAGCGCTTTCATCTTATTTATTATCAAGACTTCTTCAGAAAGACATGTTTCATAAGTATGATCAACCATTTTCACTTCCTTTATATACATTAGTTCTAGCAGGCCATTTAAATTAACAACAGTTCCTTTCCAATAGAAAAGTGTGAACAAGCAGGTGCTGTGTGCATTTTCATTAACATTACAATTGCAGTTACATAAGGCAAATTGGTCAGACAGTAATAGCCTTGTGGTGCCGTTGAAAAGGTAGATTGAGTAAGAGACTGGAGTTCAGATTGAGAGGAGGCTGTACAAATTATGGTAGAATCATCTGCATATTGTA
>NC_056726.1:736145734-736150734 GCF_019279795.1 Protopterus annectens | reverse complement strand
TATATATATATATATATGTATATATATATATATATATATATACACACATACATACACTTTTTAGTATCTTAAATCTCCTGTGATGGAAGCACATGGAACGTATGCAAATGATCCCTTAAGGACATCAAGTATTTCAGCTACACAGTTTATAATGAAAAAAAGTCTTACTATTGAGCAGCTTATGTGTACTCGTTTGCATTAACTTCTGTTTCTTTCCCATTTTTCTCTGTTTTCTAGTTGGAGTGTAATGACATTCCCGCTTGAATATTCACTGCTGTGATAGTCAGAGAACAAGCAAAGATAGCTGTAATGATTTCTGCAGTGAGACCCTTTGCATGCATTTAGGTGGACAACCTAATGTGATTGTTGCTTTCCTACTTAGTATTTGTAGTAACCCACCATGGTGTCTGTTAGGACTACAGAAGAGCATGCTACCCTCATTATTTTAACATTTTGGGAATGACGTGGGATGCATATAGGTAGACAGTTTGTCCTGTGGCAAGTCCAAACATCCAATTTTTTCACATTGCTTGCTTATATCTCAACCTATTTACTGAAATCAGGGACAGAGAGCCACACTGTATGAGGTACAAAGACAGAAAAAGTGGGACACCTTTTTCATAGGTATCATTCTTTTAGAAAGCTAGTAGGATAAATGAGTGTGTATTAACATATATTTTTCTGAAGAATATAAAGTTTGCAGATATGCTTAGTGCTGTACTTTATTTACTTAGTGTTTCAGTACTTTGTTATAAATTAAAACATTTTCTTAGGGGTAAGAACATTTTGTGTGAAAATATGGGATGCCAGTTTTGCTGGATGTGAGTTATGTTTGTATTGGTTGTCTGTCTAGGTGTTTAGGAAGCCACATAGTGAAAATAAGTACATTCTGGAGAATGTGTTTTATAATTTCTTCACAGCTAAAAATTTGTTTTTGTCTCTGGTAGATTGTATTGTAGGAGCATTGTGCCTTAGTGTTTAAAAGTATCTGCCTCACAGCTCCATGGCCCAGGGTTTGATAATGTCCTCTACTGGTGGATTGTGGAGAAAATTTGCATGTTGTATAGTCACATTGAATTGTTTTTTCCAGTGTACACCAGTTTCCTCCCATCCTAGAGTATGGGATAATTGGCAACAAACTAAAAAGTCCTCAGTGAGGGATATAATCCTTGGCCTAGTGGGATGATACTTGGCTAAGAGTCCAAAAAAAGACCAAATTGACAATGATGGTTACTTGTAACATGCAGGAGTAATTTGTTTTGTGCATTTACTTTTGGAATGTGAACATGGGGTACACCTGTTTACAGCAACTATCAACACTGTTTAAATGCACTGTGCCAGCACTCCATCCTTAACCCTAAAACTTCATCGGTGAAAGAAATAATATGACTGTAGGATACTGGAATGAGAAAGTAACTAGAATGAGACTGGAATGAATGTTTTTATCTGTTAATTACCCAGCGCTGAGCTGAACAGGTGCCAGACTTTTTTATATGGGCCAAGTTTCTTTGTACTTTTCAAAATGAATTCTGTACATGTTGTAGTTTAGTTAAGAATGCTTTATTATATACAGATGTTAACAACATTCAAATACTGTCTTCAGTAACAGTGCTGTTAAACTATAATGGTCCTTAGAATTTTTTTTAATATTCTGGAATGCTGTATACAGTAACAGTACTGATAAATATATCCAAAGTTTCTTTATATTCTGATTCTCCTGAATAATATGAGCTGAAACAGTCTTTTCCTCCTGAATAGTATTATTAATATTCTGGAATGCTGGATATTTCACCTGACTTCTGTACTTAGGCTCATGTGTCTGTACTGCAAAGTCTCTGCATATCAGTCCAAATGAACTAACTTAAGTGACTCAACTGACTGTGTCTGAAGCATTTCCTAAAAATATCAAAACCCTGTAATGATCTACATGCCTCTTTAGCCTTGGTTTCCAAACCTTGTAAGATCTGTTTGTTCTTATCAGTATTTTTGATTGAAAGTTATTTTATTTACTGAAACTGTATGCAAACTGTGAATTGTTTTAATATGACTGCATTTCTATTACTCATACAAAAAAATACTGTATTTTTGTACATTTAAAAATATCTAATTTAGCACCCAACTCCTTCCTTTTACAAGGAGTTCCTGATCCTGAAAATTCCATTTCTGAACCTGACCATAACAACTCCTTGACCCAAAATTCCGTCCCTAACCCTCCAAAATAAATTGCCTGCCTACAATGCACATACTTCATATTTACCTCCGAATCAGCACTCCTCTCTTTCTTAGTGTAACTTGTGGTCATACTACTTCCACACAACCTCTAGCTGCATTATGTAGCCATGGCCCCAGTTCACTTACTCATTTAACAGATACATTAAAACCAGTTCTCACAGCAAATATGAGCTATAAGGGTATGGAGGACATGAGTATGTTATGTGTTAACCTCTTTGTACATATGTTGGTAAACATGCATAAAGCTATATATGTTTATGTATATACACATGTCTGCATATACTTTGGCTAGCTTTAGGGGTTCCATTTTAAGCATAAAATTATATAAAATTCCATTTCAGGGGAACTTTAGTTTTCTATACCTTGTTTACCATAGGAAATTGTGATCCAGTCAGTCATACATATATGAACACAGACCAAAATAAGTCTGCTTAGGCAGAGCTGTGGTAAGGAAGTTTGGTGTCTTAGCTGATATGGCCATTTTATGCCCGCTGGTCATGTTCCAACCAATGCCAGCCCCATACCAACACTGCTTCAGCCCAGTGCTGGACCAACCTACCATCTTAGTATTATGTTGAAATGTTACAAGTACATTTTTTTTCTTAGTGTTTAACTCTGTGTCTGTCAATATTCAAACTTTCCCTATTTCTCTTAAGCTTGTTTGTTCTTCCCCTGCTGTATATCCCAGCACAGAGGCAAAAGCCAACCAGAGGAGCCATCATTTAAATATCAGTGAGGGTAGTGTGTGTCCCTTCCTGCATCTTTGGACTGAAAATTCACCTTCACCTCACTTGCAATTTAACTACATAACAAGGTTTCTTTTCTTCCTATAGTATGATAAACTGTTTACGTATTTTCATGCATTCAAATAATTGAAGGAAATAACTTGTAGTGGCTTCATGGGGCTTCAACTACCTGTCAGTGTGGCTCAAATAGGAGTGTTTCTGGAGTTTGGTGTGGGTGGAGCTTAAGGGGCGCCAAAGCACTACTTCGCCTAGGGCGCCATTTCAGCTAAGGCCGGCCCTGATAACAGTGTCCCCCAGAAGACTGTCAGTGCAGATGCTACCACCCGTGGGCTGGTTTGGGTGGTATCACCCTTTGAATGGCTGCGTGAAAATGTGAGACCGGGGGGTATAGTTGGTGGGGTCAGCGGGGGCTAGCCTGGTGATTGGGAGCATGTGTAGGGGTATGGGGAGTCAAAAGTAGAGAGAGTGGGAGCATGTGCAGGGGTATGGGGAGTCAAAAGTCAGAGAGAGAGAGGAAACACATTATATTCACTTGCACAGTTGTAAATCCATAAACACATTAAATCTACTTGCACAATTCTTCAAACCCTCTTGCACAGTTCTTCAAACCCTATCACATTTCAATCTCTATACCATTTAAGTGCACATTTAATGTTCAGTGTCTCGTTGAGACCTGGATGAACATCAGCTCTCAGTTCTATCTGCCATTTTAATTCCCGGACTTGCAGGAATGTGTCCATGTCCCCTACAAATTCTGTTATTTTTTTCCAGCACTGTGAATTTGAATCCTGTGAAGTTTGGGCAAATAGTACTGTGTTTAGCCAAGGCATTCAAACTGTCCTGTTTGTGTATTGCTGCAGTGTGTTCTTTAATACGGCTACTCAGCTTCCTGTTCGTTTTGCCGATATAGAAATTCCCACAGTGTTTGCAGAAAGCACAGTAGACTACATTTTTTGTGTTGCAGTCATAGTGGTCATGTAGACCGACAGTTCTGTTGCAGTGCAGGAAGGTGACATTGTTGTTTTTTTCGTATGTGTACACAGGCAACACACTTGCCGCAGTCAGACATTCCAGGTTCTGTCGATACTTCGCTCTGTGGGGATGGGCTTTTATTCCTCTCAAATGCACCACCAAAAGAAGAGGTTCATTTGAAACAGAAGTTTGGGGATGTCCCAAGTAACTTTGTCAGACCTTTTTCTCCTCCCAAGATGTCCCAATTGTTGGTGAGGACCCCTCTAATTCCAAACATATTGGTGGAAATTGGAAGGGGGAAACTTGACACCCAGTCCTTTTTGTTCGGTCCGTTCTGTGCCCTTGCTGTGAATCCCTTTTCCAGGATTGGTGGGTACCTGGAGTGTCTGTGCTGTATGATCTCTTGGAACAGGTTGTCCACTAGATACTCTGGGTATTTTCTTTCTAGGAACAAGTTTCTGAGGTAAAACCTTCCTTGATGAAAACCTCGTCCCTAAAATGAGTCTGGATAACCGGATGAATTGTCCTTTTACAATATTCTTTTCATGAAATGGGGATGCTGGCTGCTGAACTCTAGATAGTTATTTCGGAAAGTGGGCTTGCGGTAGATGTTGGAGTCAAACTGTCCATTTTCCGGGTCTATAGTGAGGTGGATATCCAGGAATTGAGTGGTGGTTCCGATATGTCCTACCGTGAGGGTCAGGAAGTCCAGACTCTGGAAAAGGGTTTCCAGAAAATTGCTCAGAGAAAGTCTGTCCCCTTCCAGACAAAAGACGTCATCAATATAATGCCTGTACATTATGGTGTTGTTGAACCCGGGTAGTGATTCAACCTTATCCATTTCCCAGGCACTGAGGACTAAGTTTGCATATGCTGGGGCCATTTTGAACCCCATGGCTACCCCTTTCTGTTGGTGGTAAATCTTCCCGTTGAATTGAAAGAAGTTATTTCTTAATATTGCTTCTGTTAACCTGCATACAGTATTAATCTTAGTCCCGCTTAGGTTGGAGTGCCTGTTCAGGTACTGTCTGGTGAGGGTCAGTCCTTTGG
>NC_056726.1:736050734-736140734 GCF_019279795.1 Protopterus annectens | reverse complement strand
TGACACACTTCCACACATTGCTTCTCCCGAGCGTTAGGGGGCCCTACACGAATATTGTCCCAACCTATGTATTTTCATGCTCTCTCACCATTTAGTCCTTCAACATACCTTCCCTTGCTTGTGTAATGGTCAGATGACCAAATTGTCTATCTCTTTTTGGGTAGTCACACCAGGGAATACCCTCTGTGTGTAAAGTAGACTTAGCATATTAACAATGTTACTCCCACTGGTAAATCCCTGCCTGTGGTGTGAGTAGCAGTGCTTTGCTCACTCCTGCCCAGCTGGATATGACATACACTGACAGAGCTATATAATACTGGGGTTGCTGTTGATTCCCTTCTCATTCCTTTTGTATGCTTTATTGTTATGTCGTTCTTTTATCATATATAAATATATATATATATATATATATATATATATATATATATATATATATATATATATTTACACACACATATGTAAATATATTATATATCTGTATATACTTATATACATTTCCAATGCTGGGCACTGCTTAGACCCACGCAAGTGCACTCAGACTTGCTTACTGGTACTTATATGTGTCTACTGCTGCTTATTTGTGCTTACACCTGCTTACTAGTTCCTTATTCATTATGACAGTGCCACTTTGCTTGAATGATATTTAAGTTAAATATCTCATGTGATACTCTTATGTCGGTTTTACGGCAAAACAATATTCATTCCACATGGAAAATGATATGTGCTATTTTTGGGCTCGCACCGTGAATGCCTGTTTGTTAGGTGGATGCTCTAAACACTACACTATTGACATTTACGTTTATTCAGCATGTTTTTCTCTATTTGAATGAATATGATGTGTAAGGTACAAGTGGCAGAGGGCAGCGACACGCAGACACACTGTGCTCTGCTTACACCTTCAATATTGCAGCAATTCAAATGTATAATAGGGACACAGGGAATCTAATTGTGAAAGTTCTAGGGACAGGGCTCAACATTCCACTATGTGTTTGTGTGTTTACTACTTTGATTTTATTTCACTGTTCGTGGACACTCTTGTATGCTTAGCATACATTTCGGTATCCACGGACACTGAGTTACTGACTTACTATTGAAGGTGGGCTCTACTAGTAGGCATAGTAGGTTTTGCTAGTGTCGGGGCATGTTTATGCCTCTGTGGAGCACTTGTACAAGCCCCCTGCATTCACACACATTTCCTGTGCATGTCAAGGGTGCGGCGGTGTGCCCTCATATATATTCATATGACGCTGCTGTGCCATCTGTAGTGAGGACGCTTGGTGCAAGGCTAAAACCGTCCTTGCGTCGAGCTTCTTGAATCCCGGGGATGATTCTTTCCTACACCCTTCCTGCACATTCCTACCTGCTTTTTGTTATGTTTTTTCCCCTGCTTGCACCCAATTTCACCACCTTCCTATCACCCCAATTTTCTTTTCTTTAAATAATTATTTCAAGATGTTGCACTATGCACAGCATCGCTCAGCTATGCTAAATGGAATTGTATTATTACATGTATGCGAAAGCATAATAATCATGTTCAAAATTTTCACCTACACCCTCTTTGAAACCCAGTGCCATCTGGCTTGAACAATAGTGCATCAACCCACCAAGAACACAGCCAATTAATTAGCAAACAATAGTGCATCAACCCAACAAGCAACACAGCCAGTTAATTAGCAGAGGTGTTTTAAGCAAAACATAGTAATTGTCATTTTCTTATTAAGAGTGTTTACACAATGCTGTGCATTGCGCCACATTGTTCAGCAACTCTGTTAAAAGATTAATGGAGAAATAAGAATTTAGCTGGTAGTCTGGTAGAGAAATACATCACTATAAAGCCATACACATACTAATAGATGTAAGTGAGATATGTAATGGCAGGTAAGTGTGCAATTATCTGTACAGCATGTAAAAATACACCTGCTTTATCACTTGCTCTGAAGCTCAATCTGTTATTAAATTATTTGGAAACAATTATTTTTGGTTCACGTGATCCTGGGTTCAAATACAGCTGTGTCTAGTATTTAAAATACATATATGTGTACATCATCATTATAAATTGTGATATGTATGACTGTCTCATCACCTATTTATCCACCCAAAGCAGTACAGATGGAATGTCTACTTCTAAATAATTGAAGTCAAAGGCCTACAGATAGGACTGCATTTTAATTTTATTTATTTTATTTTTCATTTGTTAACCGGGATGGTCCAAATGGACACAGGTCCATTTTCAGTGGAGGCCCAAGGAGAAAATCTCCACAGTAAGTAAAAGTTTACACATATGTTAAAATACAGTATACAGTGAATTTTCAACCAATATGTTAAAATACAGTATACAGCAGAAGACATAACAAGACCTATATGCACAGGAAAAAATAGTTACACATGGATAATAACAGAATAAGTATGCAAATTCAGTCGTCATTAGGAGAAGACCTAGACTGTAATATATGTTACAGTAGGTATATTAGGAAGTGAGGTATATAAGTGGAATAATTTGAGGATTTATGTAATCCATGGGCATAGCCACTTATTCTTTAAATGTTTTCTAAGTGAGTTTTTAAAGTGAAAAGAGGTAGGGGCAGAAATCAGAGCAGGAGGGAGAATATTCTAGGTTCTAGCTATGGAGTGGGAGAACAGTGCTTTTCCTACAGTATTGTTAGCCCTAGAGATACAGGAGAAGGGCTTTGTTGGAAGATCGGAGATGACGATTTGTATTGTAGTGGGAGAGAAGTTGGCCTAGTACAAGGTTTTTTTCTGGATGTGTTACCACATTGTAGACAATGACTAATTGGTGATAGGTTAGTAGCTGGGGAAGTTCCAGCCATTGCAGTTCCCTTAGAGCCTGGCAATGGTGGGTTCTAAAGGTGAAGTTGTTTTCAAACTTGGCGATTTTATTATAATATGATTCAAGTCTGGCAAGGTCATGTTTTCTAAGCTGGGTAAGAATTGGAGCATCATACATTAGGGTAGAAAAGAGTGGGATTTCCTGTGCCTATATAGTGTTCCCATTTTTATGGACTTTTTTGATAGTTGGTGAAATGTGGACATTGGAGTGTAGATTTTTATCAATTTCAACACCTAGGAGTTTGGTATGGTCAGATGGAGAGATAATAGTTAAATTTTTGTAGGAGATAGTGAAAGCTAGAGTGGTGGAAATGGTTTTGTTGGGGGTGAAAAGTAGTAATTTGGTTTTATTAGGGTATAGGATAAGTTGGATCTGAGTGATCCAACTTTCCACAGAGCTGAAGGATTCCTGGGTGAGTTGTTGTGGCATGGGAAGTAATGGAGCTGAACAGATAAGAGTTGAATTGTCAGTGTATTTTATAAGTGAAGCATGCTGTGTGGTGGTATGGAGATTGTTGGTAAATATGGAGAAAATAAGTGGGCCTAGTATGGAGCCTTGTGGTACACCTATGGTAGTTGGGAGTAAGGGGGATAGTACACTTTGCCATTGGACAGATTGTTGCCTATTTTACAGATAGCTTTTAAACCAGGCTACCGCAGAAGGGGCAAAGGAAAGGGATGGCAGAGTGTCTCATAGTAAGGAATGTGAAACCATGCCAAATGCTTTGGAGAGGTCTAGAAATATTGCAGATAGAAAGTTATTATTGTTTCTTTGTTGGTTGATCAACCGACTATTCCTATTAAAACACTAGATAGTGCATAGGATGTCAGGTCATGCATTAATATGAATTCCTAAAGGATTTTGAAGAATGTAATTCAAATGTGACCCAGTAATATCAGACTGCAGTCCACAATTATTTGCCAGTGATATTACAGACAACCACAGCTGTGCAAGTAACATACATATATTGGATTCATGCCAGAAGCAAGGGTTGCCAGTAGACACGTTCTGGATGACTACTATGACATTACACACGACTTGGCAGTTAAGTGGTTGACATAATGGTTAATGTATCCCCTACTTTGCTCTAGGACACACCAAGCATGTTGTCCTTTACTCTGTTAATGATACCTTTGGCTAACATACTTACCTTAAACACATACCTTAATTTCCAGTGGGGTGAGTTTCCTCAATCTGGCTCTGGCTGTTCATCAAGGCAGCCACAAGTACCACAGTTACTCTTCCGTGACATTGTCCTGCAAAGTCTTTAGCCTCTCTGTCTATGCCTATTGTCAGAAGCAGCATCAGCTTCAGCCTGTAGCACACACATCTGTATGCAAAAAGTAGCTGCTACAAACATTCTCTCTGTGCTGACGTATTTTTACCTCATTAATTTTCACCCCAACATATGAGAAAGGGGATGGAATCTGCAGTGAGGCCTTATATCTTGTTAAGTAGTTGCATGGGGTTGACTGATTACACTTAAAATCAGCTGTGTAGTCTGCATTTAGCATTTCTGAAGCACAGATCAATTCAGATGTAATCAACTGCTAATGAGAACCATCATAAAAAGACAAACTTCTAGCTAGGCATACCAGTGTGTATGAGAGTTACTTCTTATGTACAGCTCATTGACACATTACTTGTATAGCAGGATCTTTCAACAGAGGAGTATTGTACACCATCAGTTATGTAGCCATACTGTTTCCAACTTGATGCATATGTTTGAATATACTTAGGGAGAATAGGGATTACATCAGTAAGCCTTTGTTAGAACTGTACTGATGACATGGCATTGATGTCCAGCCCTGTTACACGTATAGAGGATGTAGAGAACACCAAGGATATAAATGTGTGTGATAACTATTTACACAGGTTTCCTGGCTACTTCCTTTGATAGCAGTTGCAATAGTACACTTTAATTTTGTTGGCACTATTTTATACACATTATTGGGGGGATTGTCCAGCTATGGGGAACACTACAATGGACTCCTGTGTTGGGTGTGTGATCAATATGTGAGTACCTGTCATGGCACAAACAGGAATAGGTCACTATTTCTACTATCTGAGTTGCATCCACACCCTTTGTATGTTTGGCACACTGTTGAATATGAGATGTGTAATCAAGCAGTGAATACTGATAGCCTTCCTTTACTGATGTCTCTACATATTTTACTCTTACATATACGATCCTTACATGTGTTCTCAATTCTTTGTATTTCAGGAAACATTATGCATGCACATTCCAAGCCACCATTTTCTGAGGCTGAAAATGACCTCATCGTTGAGGCATGGTGACAACATTACCAGATGATGCTGTGGCGAGGGAGGGAAAATAGGTCAGAACATGCAGCCCTGTGTGATGAACTGGTGTATAACATCAATGCCTTGGGTCACCAAAATGGTACCCATGAGCAGGTGTGACGCTGTTCCATGGAGATGATTAATGGAGCAAGGAGATGCACAGCTGATGTGGCCAAGGGATTGTCAGATCACTGGTGGTGAGTCTGCAGCAGAACATCTTCTCATAGCCACAGAAGAATTTCTGACAAACCTTGCTACACAGGACAGCTCCCAGGCATCCATCAGTTAATATGTTGTGGACGTAGGTGCACCTATTCCCCTTAAGAGGAGCATCCAGTTATGCTTAGTTAGTTCGGCAGTAGAATGCTGTTGCATTCATCCTATCAATGTGTATATCGTTTTACATGGGTGCCAGGTGTTTTTGTGGGGGGAAAGTAAGTTAGCTGCAGTTTAAAACTCATGCAGAGATTGTCCCACATACCTTTTGACATAGCAGTTACTGTAGATGTGAGATTCTTGGACATATTACCCCTGTTATACTGTAACATGTGGTACTGTTACCATTATCTCTCCCTCAATATTTCTCATGACCGTCAGGAATTGGAAGAGGCCATGGTCCTGCTACTGGTAAGCAAAAAACTGTTTTGTCAGAGATGTTGATATATTTGAATGTACTAGCTAAAGTGTCATCCCAGGCCTGCTGGCTGGATTGATTTAATATCTGCATGATTGTCAACTGTACAGATATTTTCTGAATGTCCACAGTTTAGACTCATACCTCTGCCTTGTATGGCCATAGTGGTTGACTTGAAAGTATTGTCAGGACATTAATGATTGCCATAACTGTCAACTGTGCAGATTTTTGAAGAATGTCCACAGGGTACATAATTTATTTTTTGATCATAACATTCTTGTTTACTGAATAATTATTTCCAAATAATTATAGACTGGGGTTGGAAAATAATGTCCACATGTCCTACTCTGTGAGGTTGTGAGGTACACAGATCTGTAATTGTGACAGCAGTGTTTACAGCTTAACATATATTGCACCATAGTACTGCAGAGCATAGTAGTGCAGGTACTAATGTATTGATTTTTCCTTTTTATCACAGGTGACCAGAGGGGTTGATCTTTGTCTCCAACACCACCTGATGTCAATGTCTCTTCAGCCTCTGATGATGATGGTGGCCAAATTGAGGCACAGCTGTGGGTTGCAGAGGCTGAATCAGGCACAGAGGTTGACATCCTTCATCCACCCTCATTATCACTTTACACAGCCAGTATGCCTACACATACCCAGTCACTTGAGAGCACAGATATTGGAGAGTTAGATGGTGGGGTCATTGAACAGGCAAGTGTGGCTACTGTGGCTATATTGACTGTCAACACTGGCCATAACCAAACTGCTGGCAAGGTTTCACACAGGTGTATTGATAGGGTTGCTCGTAGGAGGCCTGCTGTCTCTCCACCACCTGTTGCAGGTTTCTCATCATCTGTCACTCTGTTATGTGTAGGGCCATCGTGGAGGCACAGGCATGTTCAGAAAGGAACACCTGATGAATGCTGAGGGTAATGGATGCAGCATAGTCTGACATCTGTGACTGCCTCCACTGTGTTGCTGATACCCTGGATTGGTTGCCTGACACAGTGGAAAGAGATAGGTCTGAGACAGATATCACACTATCTGTCATGGAAAGTACATTGCCTGTGATGGAATGTCTAACTGGAATTGAGCATCAGTCTCGTGGGTGTATGTCAGCAACTACATCTGTTGAGAGTCAATGTGGCCATGGAGAATCATGCTCCCATAGTGGCAGTACATCCAATGCTCCAGAAGAGATTGTGCTGGACACACCAAGATGTAGCAGGTCATGGGGTTGTGATCCTTGGTGTTCTTGTGGAGGACATGTGCCAAGCAGACATCATTCACACTCAGGTAGTAGCACAGTAGTAGCACAGCATCTGACCTTGGGCATGGAGGTGCCATTGCAACTCCTGGCAGAGCCAGTTCTCATGTTTGGGCGTGGAGATGATGAACTGTCAGTCCTACTATGCATGACTCAAAGCTGTCCAACATACAGACATGTAGGGCTAGCACTGAGCTTGGCTGTTTTCATGCATACACTCACACACATCACTGTCACATTGAGGGAACCTATAGACACACACACACACACACACACACACACACACACACACACACACACACACACACACACACACACACACACACACACAAAATACTCCCATAGTCCATCATGCCAGCTTCCTTTCCTGAGTCACACACACATGCTTGCCAGCCTATTGGGTCAGCCTAGGCTTCCTGCATCCCCACACAATACTCTGTGCAAGTGATAACATCCCTATCATCTTTCTCATGGATGCAGGGAAATAAAGCTATGTGTCTGATACACAGGGTGACTATCTACATTAGTTTGAATTCCTTTCATCCATTGGTGCTGTTGACTTGCTACTTGCACTGGTCATTTACAGATAATGTACTTTGTCATTTATATTGTGGCTAGCATAATAACTTGTGTATATTACAATGGATGCTGTTGTAAGGGTTGTGGAGTCACAAAATGAAATGTGTGTCATGGAAATGTTTATGTATCACTTTCAGGATTCTGTAGTGCAGACATATGGGTACACATCTACAATCAACCCATCAATATCAGAGCACAGGACTGAATGTCAGCACTGAAGACAAATGTCATCAGAAAGGTAATACAGTATAGGTTCATAGGTGTTTACTAGGCTAATGAACACAAGGACTTCCTTAAGCCTATCTATGCATATCAAATCTCTAAAAGGTCTGATACCATTGAAAAGTGTAAGCAGGGGTTTAGGAGATGAAACATTTATAAACAGGGGCCTGGGAGATGAACTACATACAGTTTGCCTGTGTCCATTAGAGACGTAGCTCCCAAATGAGGGATGGATGTCCTATTCCCCATACAATTGTCTAACTTGCACTTGATTTGCATTAGAACAGAACTCTGCTTTACATGGATGGGGATCCTGTTCCATATAGGGTGCAGTCTCTGGGATACATACCTGTCTCTCCAGCTCATCCTATTTATGCCACAGGCAAGGTGTATGTCTGTAGAACGGGTAATTCTGGTGTTGTTTGTTTCATGAATATGCAGGAGGTCTAGAGACAATACCCCGTATGCCAGGCATACATCTCCCCTCAAAAACATGTAGGAGACAGTATACAGGGGTATGGCCTTGATGCAGCCTGCATAGTACATTTTACTTACTCTCTGTATTGGTTTAGTGAAGAACTTCTGTGGATGTTCCCATTTTTGGATATGCCTGGTTAGTTACCTACCAAAAGGGGCATTGCACTCATTGATAGGTCTGATGAATGCAGAATACAGTGGAACAATGACTTCCTTGGACTTAGATGCCATACCTTTGTTTATAAGTTGAGCAACATAGAATGATTTCCTCAATACTGTAGACATGTGGCAGTCAAAGACTAGATTATTATCTATGTGTGTCCCTAAATCCATGACTACTGGGTCAGCTGTTAGAGGTGTGCTGTCAACATGATAGTTACCGGGGTGGATGACTTCCCAAAGGTTAGTACTGTGCATTTCTTGGCATTTAGTGTTAGTTTATGGTACTGACTCCAGTTGTATGTCTGTGTCAGCCTCCTCCTGGAGAACATTTGTGTCAGTGCAGGATTCAATGACAGCTCCTAATTTGCAATCATCTGCAAATTTAGTCAGCCAAAGGCCACTGACAGTGGCCTTGACTTCAGAGAAGTAAATGCCAAAAATGAGCGATCTGAGGACTGATTTGTGAGGGAGTTTACTTGTGACTGGCCTCTTTGTAGAGGTTGACTCCCTAAGGTCAACTTCTTGGATCCTATCTGTGAGCCAGTTGTCTATCCATCAGCTGACATACTAGTTTGTACCTAACCTCTTGAGTTTTTCAACAATGCCTGATAAGGGTATAGTGTCAAATGCCTTGTCAGGTCAAGGTAGGCAATTTAAACCATTTTTCCCTCATCCATTGCTTTACGTACCTTCTCAAAGAGGTTCACCAAGTTGCGTAAGCATAATCTGCCCTTGACGAAACCAAACTGGGTTGGGGTCAGTGTCTGGAGGTGTACTACATCTCTGTTGATTATTTCCATGATAATTCTTTCCATGGCTTTGCATATAAGACTTGTGAGATGTCTGGGTCTGTAGTCTCCAGGGTCTGTAGATGGTCATCTTTGTGCAGAGGGATGACTGTTGCTGTTCTCCATTCATGAGTGATGAAGCTTGTTTGGTGGCAACAGTTAAATAGTAATTCCGGAGACCCTGATAGGTCATGTGTAATGCTATTTAGAAGGCATCCTAGGATATTGCTGGGTTCATTGATGCAGTGATCTTAGAGACAGGATTAAGAAACCATTCCCAAGTGATAGTAGGGGGACTTATATTTGATGGTATTTCCTGAAAGAAGGTTGAGGAGGAGAGAGGAGTAAAGTTGGGGCTGAATTTATCAGCCAGGAGGTTTGCTATATCTTCTGGCTCATTATAGGTGGTTCCATTTACAATGAGATGTGCACACAATTGTGCATTGCCTTTGAGGTTGCAGACATAGCTAAAGTCTGCTTTGTGGTTGTCTTTTGCTTGGGACCCTGAACTTACCACAATGCTGGCTTTCGTAGACTATTTGTCCTCTGATTTTTTGTTTAGTTTGATGAGAGTTTTTTGTTTAATTTGATGAGAGCGCTTTTATCCTGCTGTGTGCTGGATCTTCTAAGTTTTGCTATGACTTCCTTCCTTCTGTTATACAGCCTATTGATTCTGTGATTCCACCAGGGTGGCTTGACTTTGAGTTAGTTCTGCACCTCTCCCTGGTGGGTACGGCAGCCTCTGTGCAGCAGCTTCCTCTATGCAGCTATTAACATGCTCATACAGGGTTTCTGTGAACATTTCTACATAGGCAACAGTGTTCTCAGTGTTTATGGAGGCCTGACATTTTGCCAGGTTATCACATAATAGCTGGAGGTTAGCCTTAGAGTAGTTTGAGAATATTCCGTGTTTAGCTGGGGTCAACATTTTATTTTTACTTCAAAGCAGACCA
Organism: Protopterus annectens; assembly: GCF_019279795.1. Lineage (NCBI taxonomy): Eukaryota > Metazoa > Chordata > Ceratodontiformes > Protopteridae > Protopterus > Protopterus annectens. Next base: position 736,130,494 of record NC_056726.1, on the reverse strand, counting down.
CTCTGTGCTCAGACCTTACCAGGGAAGACATTACAGTAGGGGCTGTGCATGATTCTCCCATACTGGTGAGGACCAGATCCAGTATGGTTGCACCCCTGTTTGGTATATTGGCTATCTGGTCCAAGGAGTTTGTGTTTACAAAATCCAGGAATCTCTGTGCCTGTATGTTTGTTGTCGTATAGGATTCCCAGTTAATAGTGTGGTAATTAAAGACAGCCATGAAAATGGTATTGGGTCAGATGGCTAGAGTTTCTAATAAGTTTAAATACATGATATGGGTTTCCAGGGTCATAGATGGGGGCGTATAGCTTGCATGGAAGTAGTATTGGATTTTGCCTATGGTGATTTGAACATGTTGCAACTCAAGTGCATTGTTCTGTTTGACCAGCCTTGAAGTATATTTAGTTTTGATGCACATAGAGACACCTCCCCCTTTATTTGCTTCCTGTGAAGTAGTTGGTCTAAATGTGTAGAAGGCATAATAACCTTGCAGTGTTGGTGTGCTCTTCATAGCTTTAAGCCATGTGTCATTGACCGAATAGACATCAGCATTCTCTAGGGAGAAGACATCTTCTAAGGAGTGGAGTTTTTCTTTAGACTCCTAGCATTTCATATGATCATTGGAGGTTAATAGGCTAATGGCCCTGGGGCCCTTACAACCCTAGCCAAGAGTGTATCCCAAAAAAAGAAACTTCAATCAGCACCTGTCAACCCTGTCAATGAGGGACACAGGTGGAACTCCTGGGACAAATCTGTTGTTTCCCATCCACGCATCAAGGTTGTGCTTGAAGAGGGTCAGCGACATACTTTGTTTGACATATATGGGGAGTCAGTTCCAGAGATGGGTCAGCCTCTGAGAGACAAGCTTGTGCCTCCAGCAGGTGTTGCTAATGTAGAATATAAGATTTAGGTCTTTCAATTGGGTAATGTGCAAGGAGTTAGACTTATGGATATGGAGCATCTCTAGTAGGGCAGGTTCTGAGATTGCCTTGTAGGCAAGACAGCGATCACTTCTGAGCAATTTGTATGATACCAAGTAGAGTGATAGTGATTTGAGCCTGCCCACATAGGACAGGTGTTGGGGGCCATGGATTATCTTTGTGAGTTATTTATGTGGCCTTTCCAGCTGGTGCAGGTGTTTGGAAAGGTACATACCAAATGGGACATTGTACTTAATTATTGGCCTACTGAGGGAGGAGTACAGAGAGTTAATAACCTCCTTTTTTCTGGATGCAGTCCCTTTACTTATGAGATGAACCAAGTAAAATGCTTTTCTGACCACTGCTGCTGCATGATGGTCAAATCATTGTTGTCAACTTGTGCACCCAGGTCTCTTACCACAGGCTGTGTGCTTAGGGGACTGCCGTTAATGTGGTAATCAGTAGGGGCCATATTTTTGCCGAATGGAGTGATAATACATATTTTTGCATTTAACTTAAGGCCACGACTTTGGCAGCAGTCATTTGTTGCTGTGAGATCCTCTCGTAGTATGTTAACATCATTTGGGGAGCCAATGACAGCACCCAACTTGAAATCATCTGCAACCTTGGTCAGCCACAGGCCTTTTGTCTTTGCCTGGATCTCTGAGAAGTAGATGCCAAACAGCAGGGGTCCCAGAACAGGTCAATGGGGAACACCACTGATAGCCAGCTGGCCACCCACCTGATGAGATACGGATTTACTCCAAGTTGTGTTAGCTTTTCGATGATGCCCAAGTTGGGGATTGTGTCAAAGGATTTGACCAAGTCAAGGTAAGCTGTTTGTACTGACTTTACCTCATACAGGGCCTTGGTGACAGTCTCAAAAAAGTCAACTTGTTTCTACATGCAAGATCTGCCCTTGACTAATCAGAACTGGGTGGGTCAAGTTCTTGGAGATTGCCTATATCCTTGTAAATGAGATCCATAATAACACACTTCATGGCTTTACAGATCAGACTTCTCAAGCTAATTGGGTGATAGTTTCCAGGGTCAGTAGTGGCACCACCTTTGTGCAAGGGGATGACAATGGCAGTTCTCCACTCTGCTGGAAGGAAGCCTGTACTTAGGCTATGATTGAATAGGGTGTTCAATGGCGAGTCTAGTTCTTGCTGGTGATGGTGCAGAATACAGCCTGGGATACTATCGGGTCTTATGGAAACTGTGTTCTTTGTCTTGATAGGGCCTTTAACACTTGATCTATGGAGATGTGAGGTGTGAGACAAGTGTCAGGGATGTTGAATGACCCTTTAGGGGGTCAAGAGAGTGAAGTTTGGGCTGAACCTATCTGCTAGCAGGTTGGCCAAGTCAACAGGATTAAGTGGTACCATTAAGAACTAATTTGTAACTAACCTGGGTTTTGCCATGGAGGTTCCTGATAACTGAAAATTGCTTTGCATGTACCCTTTGTTTCAGAGGTCAGTTTTGATTCATAATTGGCTTTGGAGGTTTTCACTAGTGATCTAATTTGCTTTTTGAGGCTAAGGAGGGAGTTTTTCCAATTGGGAATTTGTGCCTTTTTACCCTTGGACAACAATTTCTTCCTTTTGTTATAAAGCCTGTTGATAGAGTGTGTCCACTAGATAGGTTTATGTTTCCTTGAGGAGCAGGTTTTAGTTCTGTTGGGTATGGCTGATTCCATGCAGTTGTACAGGTATTTGTATATTGCACTGGTGTACTGTTCAACATAGTTGTCTGCATCTTCCGAGGGTGGTGGTTGTGATAAGCTACTGATACCCTCCCTTAGAAGGTTGTAGTCTGCTTTTGAGAAGTTTTTAATCTGGTTACGGCTAGGGTAGGGGTTGGATGGGATAGAAATTTTAAATGAGACAGACTGATGGTCTGATCTCACCAGGGAAGAACTTAATATGGGGGTGGTGCAGAAGTCACCCATGTCAGTGAGAATCAAGTCTAGAATGTTATCTCCCCTTGTAGAGGATGAGACAAGCTGGTCTAGTGCATTAGAACTGATGAAGTCAAGGAATCCTTGAGTGAGTGCATTACAGCTGGAATAGTTCACCCAGTCTATGGTGGGATAGTTGAAGTCACCAAGGGTCAGGGTGTTAGGGGGTACCTTGATGGAGTCAAGTAGGTCCAGGTAGGATGAATGGGTGTCCTGAGTCATGGAGGGGGTCTATAGCTGGCAATAACTTGGATGGGTATCTTTCCAATTATCAGTTCCACTTGGAGTAGTTCTACTTATGTTGGCAAACCAGTCTGGAGGTATGTTTGTCTTAATGAAAATAGAGACTCCACACCCTTAGTCCTCCCGATCTCATTCTGGGGTTGGAATGTGTGGAATGAGGTATAGCTTGGTAACAAACGGGTGTTCTCTGCAGCCTTGAACCAAGTTTCTGTGACTGCATGGCATCTTCCAGTGTGAAGAGAGCCTCCAGTGAGTGCATTTTCAGGTTAAGGCTCCTAGTGTTAAGCAGTATAACCTTTAATTTGCTTTTTGACAGATCTTTTATGTTGGAAGATTTGTCTTTGGGACATAGCCTAAAAAAGGCACAATGGGGGAGGCAACAGCCTTGGCCAGAATAATGAATCCCACGGGTGACAAGTGGAGGCCATCTCTGGCAAAGCATTATGGCCTGTCAACCACGTCATCCCAGGCAGACACATACTGGATCCCCTTGGAATGACACCAGAAACTAAGTCAATTGTTGAAGTCAATTATTTTTTGTTGGTATTGTGGTATAATTTTTGGTGAAGATAACATGCTGCTTAGGGCTAGGGTCATACCTGCCTGGGACACATACGCTGACTGCTCAATCATGTCTCTCTTCATATAGTCTAGGGAGGTATGTCTCAAAACATTCGCACCAACATAGAAAATGACAGAGCTATACATGTACCTGTTGTAGAGAGACTTAAGTGCGTGCATGATGTGGTGGATTCTGGCACCTGACAGGCAACTGACTGTGATCTTCTCCTTGTTGAGCCTGGTGAAGGAGACATCTGTGTGTCTCACAATCGAGTCACCAATGACTATTATGCTTGTTTTATTGTTATGCCTTATGGGCTGTGTGAGTTTATTGTTATGCCTTATGTGCTGTGTTTGTGAGACACTGGTTTGTTGTCTGCTGTCTGTGATGTGTTTGGTGCTGTATGTGGTATGTTGTTCAGTGTATTTTGGAGGTCTCTGCTGTTTATGTATGTTTTTAGTGAGGACCTTTGCATAGGTGGGTGTGTGTTGTGCTTGACTATATAATGTGTTTGGTGTGATGTTTGTGCTGGCAATCTCCTCTTTGTCAGGAGTACTGACTTTGGCAGGGAAGAGCATGGATTCTATTTTACTGATATAGATGCATTTCTCGCAACTGGAAGAATTATGTGCTAGGAGAAGAGGGTTGTCAGTGAACATGAGGCAGTTGCTACACTGTCTCAGTTTGTCCAAATTGACCAGGCTGGCAGGAGAAACTGATGGGAATTGTCCAGACATAGTGTTCTGAAACTTTGATAGACTTATGGAGATAGGGTTTTGATAAGGGTTTGTCCACAAGAGTGTAGACCAGAAAAACCTTCTTAAATGTAAAATAACTGGCCTGAAGCCCAGCTGCTAAAACCAAAACTAAGAGGCCTAGAATAACAGACAAATTTCATCAGGCTACTAACAAGCGGTAATAAATACAGCAGAATAAAAGCACTTCAACACTTAAGAGTGAACAGCAAGGCAAAATAAGGTAATAAAGTAGGAAGAACACAATTATAGTAAAAGCAGTTGAATAAAGTGTAATTTGTTTTCTCTTTTAGTGGAGAGGGAAAAAAATAGAAGATTATTCAAGATTAAGAAACTAAGGGGTTGGATGTCTCACATGATCACACTGTACTCAGTAGAGTAAGCAAATGAGATGGGACTGGGAGGAGTGCCCAAAATCAAATTTACAGGAGGGCCGGGCAATTCCAAAGCCACCAAGTTTAAGAATACAACAATTCTTGTGTGGGAGGGTGGGAGAAATACAAAACACAGACACAGAGACCAGCAATATCAAGCAAATAAATAAATGCAGCACAGCTTTGTTAATTATCACTGAAACAGATTAAGTGCAAAAAAGTATACCTATATAAACTTTGTCTATCCAGATGGCTATCGAATCAGTCACAGCCAGACCAAAAGGAGCAGCTATGATACTGATACAGTCTCATAGAAATGTAATTACCTATACCAGTAGTATAAAGGAAAACGTAAGAGCCTCAGGCTATAAGATAACATAAAAAGCTGTGCTCACACCTTGGATAGGCTGGCTTCAAGAGAAAATAAAGCAAACCCCACTATGAAACCAGCTGAACAGAATCCAGACAGTAAGCAGCAATATCAAGCAAATAAATAAATTCAGTAGTTTTGTTCATTGGTTCATAGGTTCATATGTTCATACTAGGCTATCTGCCCTAGGGCATTTATAAGCCTAGCCAGAATGTGTTTGGCTTTCGCCACCCATTTTAAATTTATTTTGCTATGCCCTTTTTCGAGGTTAGTATACTGTGCCTCTGTCTAATAGTGACACAGAAGTGATACCTGGGGTAAACCTACGATCTCCCATCCACTCATCAAGATTCCTCTTGAAGAGAGTCAATGAGGGACTCTGCCAAACCTGGACTGGGATTTTATTCCAGAGTGAAGGGAGCCTCTGGGTTATGAATCTGTCCCTCCTGCATGTCCTATTTATTTCAGTGCTGAGGTTCAAGTCTCTCAAGCACGTAGCTCGATGGGATTTAGATTTTCTGAGGTGCAGCATGTCCATTAATTCCGGGTTGGACATGGCTTTATACGTCAGGCACAGATCGCCTCTGAACAGGCGGTATGCCACTGAGTAGAGCTGGAGTTTCTTTAACTGGGCAACATATGGCATCTGTCTGAGCCCTTTGATCCTCTTGGTGAGGTACTTTTGGGGTCTTTCCAGTTGCTGCAGGTATCTGGTAAGATACATCCCAAAAGGGGCATTGTACTCAATTATGGGCCTGATGAGGGATGAGTAGAGAGGCACGATGACCTCCCCTGATCTAGATGTGAATCCCTTCATGATTAGGTTGGCTATATAAAATGTTTTTCTAACCACTTTAGCCACGTGGTTGTCAAATGAGAGATTGCTATCAACTTGGGTCCCCAGGTCCCTAATTACTTCTTCTGTACTTAATGGATTACCACCTATGTGGTAATTTGTGGGCACTTTGTTTTTGCCAAAGGGGATGACTATACACTTTTTGGCATTTAGCTTGAGGCCATGGCTCTGGCACCAGTTGTCTGCTTCTATGAGGCCCTTTTGGAGGATGCTTGTGTTGGCTGGAGAGTCGATTATGGCGCCCAGTTTGCAGTCTTCTGCGAACTTGGTCAGCCACAGTCCTTCCGTGTTGGCCTGTACCTCCGAGAAATATATACCGAACAAGAAAGGTCCCAGGACTGAGCCTTGTGGGATGCCACTTGTAACTGGTTTGGAGTCTGACATGGCTTCAGCAATTCTAACCATGTGGGTTCTGTCCTTGAGCCAGTTTGCAATCCATCTAGTAACATAGGGGTTTATATTTAAGCTGGTGAGCTTATCTATATTGCCCGAGTGGGGTATTGTATCGAAGGCTTTTGCGAGGTCCAGGTAGGCTGTGTGGACCACCTTCCCCTCGTCAAAGGCCTTGGTGACTGTTTCAGAGAAATCAACCAGGTTTAAGAGGCAGGATCTGCCCTTAACAAAGCCGAACTGGGTAGGATCCAGTGTCTGTAGGTCCCCAATATCTTTATTTATGAGGTCCATGATGATCCTTTCCATAGCTTTGCAGACCAAGCTAGTCAGGCTTATGGGGCGATAGTTTCCAGGATCCGTTGAGGCACCACCTTTATGGAGAGGGACCACTGTTGCTGTACGCCACTATTTGGGTACATATCCTGTAGTAAGGCTGAGATTGAACAGTAGTTTTATGTTTGGGTTTAGCTCTTCTTGGAGTTCATGTAGGACGCAGCTCGGGACACTGTCTGGTCGCATTGATGCTGTGTTTTTTGCTTTGGAGAGGGAGGCTCTTACCTGAGCATCTGAGATGTCAGGGGGGCAGCACTCTGCTGGGATAGATATTTGCCCTTTTGGTGGGGGGGGGTTTGCGCTGAACCTGTCAGCTAGGATGTCAGCAATGTCTGTGGGTTCAGTGTATTTTTTGTCATTTTGGACTAATTCTGAGCATATCTGGGAATTACCACCCAGGTTCCTAACATAACTAAAGAAAGCCTTGTGATTATCCTTAGTGCCCTGTGCAATTTTTCTCGCGAAGCCGGCCTTAGACAATTTTATGAGTGCCCGTAGTTTTTTGCTAATACTGATCAGTGATGCCTTCCCTTTTTGGGATTTTGCTCTATCATTTAGTAGCTTCCTCCTTCTATTGTATAGTTTGTTTATGGCTGGGGTCCACCAGACAGGACGTCTGCCTTTGGAGGATTGGGTCTAGGTTTTATTTGGGATCGCATGATCCATGCATTCCTGAAGGTGTTCATAGAATGCATTTATAAAGGATTCTGTGGTCTGGGCCGTATTTTCCACAGGCCCGGGGGCTTTGAAGGATTCCACCTCGGTTTTGAGGAGTGTGAAATTTGCTTTAGAGAAGTTTTTCACTGTGGTTTTCTGGGCAGGGGGTGGGGTCAGGATGTGACTATCCAGTGAGATTAGTTTATGGTCTGATCTTACCTGTGAGGGATACACTTCTGGTCTGGAGCATAGAGTCCCCATGTTGGTGATGATCAGGTACAGTATATTTTCCCCTCTTGTGGGAGTGGTAACAAGTTGTTCCATAGCATTTGAATTTATAAATTCTAGGAACCTTTGGGCTAGGGTGTTGGAGCTAGAGTAATGGTCCCAGTCAATGTTTGGGTAGTTGAAGTCGCCCAATATAATGGTGTTTGAAGAGACCTTCATATTTTCCAGTGTTCTCAGAAAGGCCGAGTGGGGTTCCTGGGTTTGGAAGGGTGGTCTGTAGCAGGCTATAAACTGGAAGGCAGTTTTACCCACTGTTAGTTGCACATGGATAGTCTCTGATGCTTCGTGCTTTGCCACCAACCTGGAGGTGTGGGTATCTTTGATGAATATCGATACTCCCCCTCCTTTTGTGGGTCGGTCCAAGTTTTGGGGCTGAAAAGCATGGTATGAGGTATAACCTGGTAGTGCTAGGGTGCTCTCAGGAGCCCTGAACCAGGTTTCTGTTACTGCACAGATATCGATGTTCTCCATGCTAAGGAGAGTTTTGAGTGTGTGCATCTTGAGGTTTAGACTTCTGGCGTTGATTAGCATTACTCTTAGTTTCTTATCCCTTGTGATACCTATGGAGGTGGGTTTGTCTTTTGAGCCTTGCCTAAAAAAAGCACTATGGGGGTATCAAGAGCCTTTGCCAACATCCAAAAGCCCAGGGGTGACAGGTGCAAGCCATCCCTAGCGAAGCATCATGGCTTGTCGAGCATAGCATCCCAATCTGACAGGCATTGGATCTCCTTTGAATGACACCAGTACTTAAGCCAATTGTTGAAATTGATCATCTTGTCTTCATATTGTGGCATCATTCTTGGTGAGGGTAAGATGCTACTCAAGGTCAAGGTCATACCAGCCTGGGCTACATGCTCAGAGAGCTCCTTTATGTCTCTTTTCATGTAGTCCAGGGAGGTACGTCTCAGGTCATTCACACCAGCATGGACAATGACTGAGTCATATTTGTACTTGTCTTGGAGTGACCTGAGTGCTTGTGTTATGTGGCGGATCCTAGTGCCTGACAGGCTGCTCACCGTGACCCTGTCCTTGTTCAGCCTGGTGAGCGGGACATCAGTGTGCCTGACGATAGAGTCACCTATTACAAGAGTATCAGGTGTGTTGTTTAGTCTTAAGGGCTGTGGCTGTTTGGCACACTGGCTTTGTGAGATATGTGTTGCATGTGTTTTGTTTTGGGGTAGCGGTTGTTTGGGTGTCTGCTTTGGAGGTCTCTGCTGCTTAGGCAGATCTTTATTTAGAGCCTCCGAGTATGTTTTTGTGTGATTATGTGTTTGGTTTGCTGTCGTGGTAGGTCTATTTGAGACTGAAATTGTAATGAGTGTGGTTTCCTTCTCCTCCTGACTGGTTATGCCAGTACTGAGTTGAGAGAGCTTAGCCTCCAGTTTGGCTATATGGTTGCATCTCTCAAATGTGCTGGAATTTGTTGTGAGGAGAAGAGGGTTGCCTGTGTACATGAGGCAGTTGTAACATTGCCTCAAGATTCCCAGATTCACCAGCTGGACCGGAGAGGAGATTGACAACTGACCTTTGGACATGCTAGAATAATATTGGGAATTCCTTAATAATTGAAAACAAGGGCCAGTGGGGAGTGAGGGTGTAGTGCTTTTAATTTTTAGTGCTGACTTATATAATTGCTTTAGCGAGCAAGTGCCAGGTAACTTAAGTGCAATGTGTTACAGGTAACTTAAATGCAAAAATGACAAACAGTAACTTTCTTTCAAGTGAAACAAGGAAATAAGTGCAGTAAGCAATGCAGATATCACTAGTGATCCACAGAATCACTGAGAAGCCGCGTATTAGGTGGAATTAGCGTTCCAGGGAAATAACAAGCAAACAAACAACAAGCATATAAACAAAGCTAGATTCAGCAGGCCTGGATCTAGTCTATGCTACAGCAAACAAGGTGCACTAATTTCAGTAAGATACAGTTCAAATATTCAGGCACTATAAACCTTTAACCAGAAATTCCCAGCTCAGAAGGGCAGAGTCCAGCCTCTTCTCCCACAAGAGTGCTGACCACGAACCTTCTTAATGTAAAATAACTGGCCTGAAGCCCAGGTGCTTAAACCAGAACTAATACACTTTAAGAATAACAGACACTGGGCTATCAGTCAGCAGTTCCCAACTTAGAAGGATGAAAGCTACCTGTCCTGCCACCACAGTGCATGCCACAAACCTTCCTAATGTAAAACAACTGGTCTGAAGCCCAAGTGCTTAATCCAAAAGACTTAGAATGATAACTACACTTTAATCAAGTTACTACCAAGCAGTAATAAATACAATTGAATACTTTAGAGAATGCCTGGATTAGTGCTCAAGTTACACAAACAAAGCTAGATCCAGCAGGCCCGAATCCAGTCTATGCCACAGCAAACAAGGCGCACCAACTTCAGTACGAAGCAGTTCAGATATGCATGCACTATAAGCCTTTAACCAGAAATTCCCAGCTCAGAAGGGCAGAGTCCAGCCTCTCCTCCCACAAGAGTGCAGACCACGAATCCTCTTAATGTAAAATAACTGGCCTGAAAGCCCAAGTGCTTAAACCAGAAATAATACACTTTTAGAATAACAGACACTGAGCCCTCAATCAGCAGTTCCCAACCTAGAAGGATGTAAGCTACCTGTTCTGCCACTACAGTGCAGACCACAAACCCTCTCAGTGCAAAACAACTGGTCCGAAGCCCAAGTGTTTAAACCAAAAGGCTTAGAATGAGTTACACCAAGCAGTAATAAATACAATTGAGTACTTTTAAGATGATGCAAAAGTAAAATAAAGTAGGTAGAAACACAAGTAGAGTAAAAACAGATGATTTTTTTTTTTTTTCTGAACAAGTGCTGAGATCAAAGAAACAGATCTGAGTGCTGAAACTAGAAACCTGGCTAGTTATAAGAAAAAGAAACTAAGCTAGAAGGCTTCCCTCCAACACGGAAGGGCTTGGGGGCTCAGAAGCCTACAAATAGTCTATACCACTGAACAGGAAAGGCAGGAAACAAGCTTAATTTTTTTTCTGTTTCCCAGATGCTCTCCTTGTACACAGTAGGAGTGCCTGAAATCATAGGTTCATAGGTTCATAGGTTCATACTAGGCTATCTGCCCAAGGGCATTTATAAGCCTAGCCCATAGTTATGTGGCTTTCGCCACCCCTTTAGTTTAAATAAAACTATGCCTATTATTTTGCTGTGCCTCTGTCAAGCAGTGACACTGAAGTAATCCCTGGGGTATATCTGCGATCTCCCATCCATTGGTCAAGATTCCTCTTGAACAAGGCCAGCGAGGTGCTCTGCCTCACATGTACCGGGATTTTGTTCCACAGCATAGGGAGTCTCTGGGTGATGAATCTGTCCCTCCAGCACGTTCTATTAATAACTGTGTCAAGGTTTAAGTCTCCCGCCCTTGTGGTTCTGAGGGATCTAGATTTTTTGAGGTGAAGCATATTCATCAAATCTGGGTTTGACATGGCCTTATATGTCAGGCACAGGTCACCTCTGAGCAAGCGGTATGAGACTGAATAGAGCTGGAGTTCTTTCAGTCGGGCAGCATAAGACATATTTTTGAGACCATTTATCCTTTTGGTGAGGAACTTTTGGGGCCTTTCCAGCTGCTGCAGGTGTCGGGTCAGATACATTCTGAATGGGGCATTCTACTCAATCATAGGTCTAATGAGTGATGAGTACAGGGGGACGATGACCTCCCTTGATCTAGATGTGAATCCCTTCATGATCAGGTGGGCAATGTAGAAGGTTTTCCTGACTACTTTAGTGACATGAGTGTCAAACGAAAGGCTAGTGTCAACCTGGGTCCCCAGGTCCCTGATGACTTCTTCTGTGCTCAGTGGATTGCTACCTATATGGTAGCTAGGGGTAACCTTGTTTTTCCTGAAGGGTATGACTATGCATTTCTTGGCGTTTAACTTTAGGCCATGGTTCTGGCACCAGTTATCCATTTCTGTGAGGCCCTTCTGAAGGATATCTGTGTCAGGAGTGTTTTCGACTATGGCGCCCAGTTTGCAGTCATCTGCAAACTTTGTCAGCCATAACCCTCCTGTGTTTGCTTGTACTTCCGAAAAGTAGATGCAGAACAAGAGTGGACCCAGGACTGAGCCCTGTGGGACACCACTTGTGACAGGCTTTGAGTCTGACATGGCTCCAGCAACTCTGACCCTGTGGGTTCTGTCACTTAGCCAGTTTGCAACCCATCTTGTGATGTATGGGTTTACATTCAAGCTGATGAGTTTTTCGATGATACCTGAGTGGGGTATTGTGTCGAAGGCCTTTGCCAGGTCGAGGTAGGCTGTATGGACTGCCTTTCCCTCATCAATGGCCTTGGTGACTGTTTCGAAAAAGTCAACCAAGTTTAAAAGGCATGATCTGCCTTTGACAAAGCCAAACTGGGTTGGATCCAAAGTCTGCAAGTTCCCTATGTCTTTATTTATGAGTTCCATTATGATCCTCTCCATGGCTTTGCAGATAAGGCTTGTCAAGCTAATGGGATGGTAATTTCCAGGGTCGGTGGAGGCACCGCCCTTGTGAAGTGGGACCACAGTCGCCGTGCGCCACTCCTTGGGTACGTATTCTGAGGTGATGCTAAGATTAAACAGCTGTCCTAACTGCGGGTTTAATTCCTCATTGAGTTCGTGGAGCACACAGCCGGGGACACCATCCGGACCCATGGATGCTGTATTTTTTGCCTTGGAGAGAGCAGTTCTCACCTGGGCGTCGGAGATGTTTGGTGGGCTTCAATCCTCTGGTATAGATATCTCTCCTTTTGGGGGGGAGGGGGGGGAGAAGTTTGCACTGAACCTGTCAGCCAGTATGTTGGCAATGTGTGTAGGTTCAGTAATCTTCACATCATTTTGAACTAATTCTGAGCATATCTGGGAGTTTCCTCCTAGGTTTCTAACATAGCTAAAGAAGGCCTTATGACTGTCTTTTGTGTCCTTGGTGATTTTTCTCTCAAAATTTACCTTGGATGATTTTATGAGAGTTCTTAGTTTTTTACTTATAATGATCAAAGGTGTCTTACCTTTCAAGGATTTTGCTCTATCTTGTAGTAGCTTCCTCCTTTTGTTGTAGAGCTTGTTTATGGCTGGGGTCCACCAGACTGGACGCTTGCCCTTGGTACAAAGAGTCTTAGTTTTGTTTGGGATTGCCTGATCCATGCAGTCCTGTAGGTGCTGGTAGAAGGCATTTGTAAGTGATTCAGCGGTTTGAGTAATGTTTACCACTGGCTCAGGGGCCTTAAAGGAGACCACACTAGTTTTTAGAAGTGTGAAGTCGGCTTTTGAGAAGTTTTTCACTGTGGTCTTTTTTATTTCAGGTGGGGGCGGGATGAGGACCTCCAGCGAGTTTATGATCTGATCTCACCAGTGAGGGGTATACTTCCGGTGTTGAACATTGTGATCCCATGTTCGTGATGATGAGATCAAGTATGTTTTCACATCTTGTGGGGATGGTGACTAGTTGTTCCATGGCATTTGAGTTTATGAACTCCAGGAACCTTTGGGCTAGAGTGTTTGGGCATGAGTAGTGTTCCCAGTCTATATTAGGGTAGTTGAAGTCACCTAGTATGATGGTGTTTGGAGATACAGTTATCCCCTCCAGTGTTTTCAGGAAGGCCATGTGAGATTCCTGAGTTTGAGAGGGTGGCCTGTAACATGCTACAAATTGCAGAGCAGTCTTGCCTATGGTTAATTGCACCTGGATGGTCTCCGATGTATCGTGCGTTGCCACCAACCTTGAGGTGTGGGTGTCCTTTATGAATATGGACACCCCCCCTCCTTTTTTGGTGTTGTCCGGATTTTGGGGCCGGAACGCATGATATGAGGTGAAACCTGATAGTGCTGGGGTGCTCTCAGGAGCCTTGAACCAGGTTTCTGTCACAGCACAGACATCGATGTTCTCCATACTGAGAAGGGCCTCGAGTGCGTGCATCTTGAGATTGAGACTTCTGGCATTGAGCAGCATTACCCTTAGTTTTTTCCTTTTTGTGTTCTAGGGTGGTAGGTTTAGAATTTGAGCCTTGCCTAAAAAAGGCACTATGGGGGTGGCAAGAGCCTTTGCCAATATCCGGAAGCCCAGGCGTGACAGGTGCAAGCCGTCCCTTGCAAAGCAGCGTGGCTTGTCCAGCATGTCATCCCAGGCAGACAGACATTGGATCCCCTTTGAATGACACCAGAATTTAAGCCAATTATTAAAGCTGATCATCTTATCACTGTATTGTGGCATCATTCTAGGTGAAGGTAGGATACTGCTCAAGGTCAGGGTCATACCTACTTGGACTACATAATCAGAGAGCTCCTCAATGTCTCTTTTCATGTAGTCCAAGGAGGTACGTTTCAGGTCGTTGACACCAGCGTGGATAATGACTGAGTCGTACTTGTACCTGCTGTTGAGAGACCTGAGTGCTTGCGTTATGTGGCAGATTCTAGCGCCCGACAGGCAGCTTACTGTGACCTTCTCCTTACTCAGTCTGGTGAGCGGGACGTCAGTGTGTCTGACTATGGAGTCACCAATGACGAGTGTGTCTGGCATTGTGTTTGGCCTTAAGGGCTGTGACTGTTTGACACTCTGACTGTGTGGTCTATGTGTTGCATGTGTTTGGTCCTGAGGTGGTAGTTGTTTGGGTGTCTGCTTTGGTGGCCTCTGCTGTTTAGGTAGACTTTTGATCAGAGCCTCCGAGTATGTCTTTGTGTGATTATGTGCATGATTTGAAGTTGTGATGGTACTATGTGTGACTGGGTATGTAGTGTGTGTGGTTACCTTCTCCTCTTGTCTGGTCTTGCCAGTCCTATGTTGAGAGAGCTCAGCCTCCAGTTTGGCCGTATAGTTGCATCTCTCACATGTATTTGTGTTTTGTGGGAGAAGGAGAGGATTGTCTGTGTACATGAGGCAATTGTAACATTGCCTCAATATTCCCAGGTTCACCAGTTGAGCAGGAGAGGACACTAGCAACTGATCCCTCGACATGCTAGAAGTAATAGATAAAAAAAAAAACTTACAAAAGACTCCGGGGGATGTGGGTTCTGGGCTGGTGGGGTACTATCTATAATAAAAGTGCTTTATCAAGGTACAAGTACTGTAGGAGCAAGTGCTAGGCTTTACAGATAGAGAATAGTCTACTTGGGAATCAAGTAGAGATGAACTTTTTAGTTATAGGATACGCTGGTTAGATCAGCAGTACAGTTCAAGGAAGGTAGTTTTAAGGGAAAATTTGAAGAGTGGAATTTAGGTAGCCCGAATAGTTTAACCTTGTTTAACCGCCGTTGCTCTTGTGTGCAACAGTGGCAACTCCGAGCTAAAGTGTGCTAATGCGTGTGTTATAGCAGGGGGCTGGAAAAAACAGGAAATGACCCAAAATGGCCAACAAATTACTAGTTGTTGTCTCTAACCACTCCTCTGAGGACAACAAGCAGCTCAGTACTCCCCACTCCCACTGGTGAGTAAAGAAACTACCTCTGGCCACACAAGAAAATGGAGGAACACAGGAACCAAATATAAAGCCCAGGGATCAGCAAAATCTGATCACTGGAACAACTAGCTAGGAAAGTTTAGGAAAGGAGAAGTATTTTTTTTTTTTTTTTTTTTTTTTGCAAACAGACAGAAAAAATGCAGTAAATGCTTTTTTTTTTCGATTAAATTGCTATCAAAGGCTGCTACACTTGAATGTATTAGCCTGTTTGTTACTTTTAAGCAAAACTTTAGCCAACAAGTGCAATCAACAATTTAAGCACAGAAAAACAGGAAAATAAGGTAATAAAACAGTAATATAGGCACAAACAGTAGTCAAAAAGCTCAAAAGATCGAAAAATGCAAAATAAAAAGTTTAAAAAATACTTATAATCAGGAAAGTTGCTTTTTCTGCTCTCTGCTGGCTTAGGAACTCTGCAGGGGACCACGAGGAGCTATGCCAAGTTATCTAATGCCAGAAAAGCCCGCCAAAGCGTGCTTTATAGCAGGGGGCTGGAAAAAACAGGAAATGACCCAAAATGGCCAACAAATTACTAGTTGCTGTCTCTAACCACTCCTCTGAGGACAACAAGCAGCTCAGTACTCCCCACTCCCACTGGTGAGTAAAGAAACTACCTCTGGCCACACAAGAAAATGGAGGAACACAGGAACCAAATACAAAGCCCAGGGATCAGAAAAATCTGATCACTGGAACAACTAGCTAGGAAAGTTTAGGAAAGGAGAAGTATTTTTTGTTTTTTTTTAGTTTTTTTGCAAACAGACAGAAAAAATGCAGTAAATGCTTTGTTTTTCGACTAAATTGCTATCAAAGGCTGCTACACTTGAGTGTATTAGCCTGTTTGTTACTTTTAAGCAAAACTTTAGCCAACAAGTGCAATCAACAATTTAAGCACAGAAAAACAGGAAAATAAGGTAATAAAACAGTAATATAGACACAAACAGTAGTCGAAAAGCTCAAAAGATCGAAAAATGCAAAATAAAAAGTTTAAAAAATACTTATAATCAGGAAAGTTGCTTTTTCTGCTCTCTGCTGGCTTAGGAACTCTGCAGGGGACCACGAGGAGCTATGCCAAGTTCTCTAATGCCAGAAAAGCCCGCCAAAGCGTGCTTTATAGCAGGGGGCTGGAAAAAACAGGAAATGACCCAAAATGGCCAACAAATAACTAGTTGCTGTCTCTAACCACTCCTCTGAGGACAACAAGCAGCTCAGTACTCCCCACTCCCACTGGTGAGTAAAGAAACTACCTCTGGCCACACAAGAAAATGGAGGAACACAGGAACCAAATACAAAGCCCAGGGATCAGAAAATTCTGATCACTGGAACAACTAGCTAGGAAAGTTTAGGAAAGGAGAAGTATTTTTTGTTTTTTTTTTTTTTTTTTTGCAAACAGACAGAAAAAATGCAGTAAATGCTTTGTTTTTTGACTAAATTGCTATCAAAGGCTGCTACACTTGAGTGTATTAGCCTGTTTGTTACTTTTAAGCAAAACTTTAGCCAACAAGTGCAATCAACAATTTAAGCACAGAAAAACAGGAAAATAAGGTAATAAAACAGTAATATAGGCACAAACAGTAGTCGAAAAGCTCAAAAGATCCTAAAATGCAAAATAAAAAGTTTAAAAAATACTTATAATCAGGAAAGTTGCTTTTTCTGCTCTCTGCTGGCTTAGGAACTCTGCAGGGGACCACGAGGAGCTATGCCAAGTTCTCTAATCAGAATATGATCTCACTGCACTCAGTTGAGTGAGCAAATGAGATGGGCCCAGAAGGAGTATCCAAACACAAATTTACAAGAGGGTGGGCAGTTTCAAGGCCACTAAGATTAACACCAAAACAAAAACAGGGAGGGTGGGTGGGACTAACTGAAGAGCAGAGTCAAAACTTCCAGTTCAGTTAATATTCCTGCAACACACAGTTAAAATCAATTTAAATACTGTATTTTTTGGAAAAAAAGTGCAGATAAAGGTACTTAAATTCTCTTATATGTCCAGTTGAATACAGCAAGTTCTTAGCCGGCCAAAGCTGAGGTTTTTAAGCAGAAAGTATTTCACACTGTACCACTTAAATAGGCAAGGACGGGAAATCAATGAATGTGGCTACCCCCACACCTGTAATTACTAGCAAATAACAAAATTTAGCAAACACTGACTAACTTCCAGTTCATTTAATATTCCTGCAACACACAGTTAAAATCAATTTAAATACTGTATTTTTTTGAAAATAAAAGTGCAGATAAAGGTACTTAAATTCTCTTATAGGTCCAGTTGAATACAGCAAGTTCTTAGCCGGCCAAAGCTGAGGTTTTTAAGCAGAAAATATTTCACACTGTACCACTTAAATAGGCAAGGACGGAAATCAAAGAATGTGGCTACCCCCACACCTGTAATTACTAGCAAATAACAAAATTCAGCAAACACTGACTAACTTCCAGTTCAGTTAATATTCCTGCAACACACAGTTAAAATTAATTTAAATACTGTATTTTTTTGAAAAAAAAAGTGCAGATAAAGGTACTTAAATTCTCTTATACGTCCAGTTGAATACAGCAAGTCCTTAGCCAGCCAAAGCTGAGGTTTTTAAGCAGAAAATATTTCACACTGTACCACTTAAATAGGCAAGGACAGGAAATCAAAGAATGTGGCTACCACCACACCTGTAATTACTAGCAAATAACAAAATTCAGCAAACACTGACTAACTTCCAGTTCAGTTAATATTCCTGCAACACACAGTTAAAATCAATTTAAATACTGTATTTTTTGAAAAAAAAGTGCAGATAAAGGTACTTAAATTCTCTTATACGTCCAGTTGAATACAGCAAGTTCTTAGCCGGCCAAAGCTGAGGTTTTAAGCAGAAAATATTTCACACTGTACCACTTAAATAGGCAAGGACAGGAAATCAAAGAATGTGGCTATCCCCAAACCTGTAATTACTAGCAAATAACAAAATTCAGCAAACACTGACTAACTTCCATTTCAGTTAATATTCCTGCAACACACAGTTAAGATCAATTTAAATACTGTATTTTTTGAAAAAAAGTGCAGATAAAGGTACTTAAATTCTCTTATACGTCCAGTTGAATACAGCAAGTTCTTAGCCGGCCAAAGCTGAGGTTTTTAAGCAGAAAATATTTCACACTGTACCACTTAAATAGGCAAGGACAGGAAATCAAAGAATGTGGCTACCCCACACCTGTAATTACTAGCAAATAACAAAATTCAGCAAACACTGACTAACTTCCAGTTCAGTTAATATTCCTGCAACACACAGTTAAAATCAATTTAAATACTGTATTTTTTGAAAAAAAAGTGCAGATAAAGGTACTTAAATTCTCTTATACGTCCAGTTGAATACAGCAAGTTCTTAGCCGGCCAAAGCTGAGGTTTTAAGCAGAAAATATTTCACACTGTACCACTTAAATAGGCAAGGACAGGAAATCAAAGAATGTGGCTACCCCCACACCTGTAATTACTAGCAAATAACAAAATTCAGCAAACACTGACTGACTTCCAGTTCAGTTAATATTCCTGCAACACACAGTTAAAATCAATTTAAATACTGTATTTTTTTAAAAAAAAAAGTGCAGATAAAGGTACTTAAATTCTCTTATAGGTCCAGTTGAATACAGCAAGTTTTTAGCCGGCCAAAGCTGAGGTTTTTAAGCAGAAAATATTTCACACTGTACCACTTAAATAGGCAAGGACAGGAAATCAAAGAATGTGGCTACCCCCACACTTGTAATTACTAGCAAATAACAAAATTCAGCAAACACTGACTAACTTCCAGTTCAGTTAATATTCCTGCAACACACAGTTAAAATCAATTTAAATACAGAAAAACAAAAGGCAGACACAGACACCAGCAATATCAAGCAAATAAATAAATGGAGCACAGTTTTGTTAACTATCACTGAAACAGATTAAGTGTAAAAAAGTATATAAGCTTGATGTATCCAGATGGCTATTGAATCAGTCACAGCTAGGCCACAAGGAGCAGCTACGATACTGATACAGTCTCACAGAAATGTAAATCCTTATACCAGTAATATAAAGGAAAACTTAAAAGCCTCAGGCTATCAGATAACACTTAATGCTGTGCTCACACCTTGGATAGGCTGGCTTCAACAGAAGGTAAAGCAGCCCCCACTGTGAAACCAGGTGAACAGAATCTAGACAGTGAGCAGCAATATCAAGTAAATAAATAAATGCAGTACAATTTTGCTGACTATCACTAAAACAGAAAAACAAAATGCAGACACGGGGACCAGCAATATCAAGCAAATAAATAAATGAATCACAGTTTTAACGATCACTAAAACAGAAAAAAAATACAGAAACAGAGACCAGCAATGTCAAGCAAATAAATAAATGCAGCATAGTTTTGTTAACTATCAGTGAAACAGATTAAGTGCAAAACATTTTATTAATCTAAGCTTTTTGTATCCATATGGCTATTGAGACAGTCACAGCCATGCCACAAGGAGTAGCTATGATACTGACCTAGCAGTAATACCTTCAGATTTTCTTGTTTATGACTTGCTATTTTAGAAGTAGTTTCAGATTGCCATTGCCTACAAAAGACACTATGGGGGAAGACAGTTTTATCTAATATTCAAAATCCTAGAGGGGAGAGGTGCAGACCATCCCTTCCAAAGCATCCTGGTCTGTTTAACATCTTCCTCCATGCTGACAAATATTGCACCCCCTTAGAATGACACAAAAAATCAATCCAATTATTGATATCAATGATCTTTGTTTGTATTGTGGCATCATCCTTTGAGAAGGTGAAATGCTGCTAATGCTAGGCTCATGCAATCTGTGACACATATTCTGAGAACTCAAAGATGTCTCTCTAAGTATAGTCTAGGGAGGTATGTCTCAGGTCATGTACTCCCGCATGGACTATGAGCGAGTCATATCATAGGATCATAGGAAGATACTAGGCTAATGGCCCTAGACCCTTACAAGCCCAACCAAGTTCCACCCTTATTTCCATGATCATCACCAATTGGCCCTGTTGAAGAAGGAAACAGGTGGAACCCTGGGGTAAATTTATGGTTAGACATTCATTCATCCACATTGCGTTTGAAGAGGGTCAATGAGGTGCTCTGTATAACATGAAGTGGGAGTCCATTCCAAAGGTGTAGTAACCTCTGAGACAAAAAGCTCTCCCTCCAGCATGTTCTAATAATGTCACATACCAGGTTAAGGTCTTTCGAGTGAGTAACCCATGCACCATTTGATCTGCAGATATGCAGCATTTCCAATAAAACAGGGTCAAAGATTGCCTTATATGTAAGGCATAGATTGTCTCTGAGTAGTCTGTATGAAACAGAATAAAGTGACAGGAATTTTAGATGATCCACATAGGACAGATGCTGGAGACCTTGAATTATCCTTGTGAGGAACCTTTGTGGTCTCTTCAATTGCTACAGGTGCTTGGAAAGCTGCATACCAAAAGGGGCTTTGTACTCCATTATTGGCCTGATGAGAGGAGACTGTGAAGAGGTCATAACTTCTTTTTTTTCTGGATGCAGTGACCTTACTTATGAGATGAGCAATATAAAATGCCCTGTGTACCAGTGTGGAGACATGGTGATCAAAGTTAAGGTTGTTGTCAACCTGTGTGCTCAGGTCTCTCACCAGTGAGTGCATACTTAGGGTTTTGTTATTGATGTGGTAATTAGCAGGAACATTGCACTTACTTGAGAGGGATGATAATACATTTTTTGCATTGAGTTTAATGCCATGACATTGGCACCAATCATTTGTTTGTGTAAGACCCTCTTGTAAGATATTGACATTATTTGGAGATTCCATGACCGCTCCTAGTTTCCAGTCATCAGCAAACTTGGTCAGCCACAGACCTTTGGTTTTAGCTTTTACTTTGGAGAAATAGATTATAAACAGTAGAGGTCCCAGGACAGATCCCTGTGGATCACCACTGGTGACAAGTCTGCTGTTGGAGGTGGATTCCCCTACTTTGACTATATGGGTTCTATCAGTGAACCAGTTAGTGACCCATCTAACAATACAAGGGTTGATACCTAGCTGCCTGAGTTTGTCAATAATGCCTGAGTGAGGGATAGTGTCAAATGCCTTGGCTAAGTCTAGGTAGGCAGTATGCACAGATTTCTCCTCATTCAGGGCCTTGGTGACTGTCTCGAGGAAGTCCACAAGGTTTAACAGGCATGATCTCCCTTTGAAAAAATACAAATTGAGTAGGGTCAAGTGTTTGGAGCTTACCTGTATCTTTTTTGATAAGGTCCATGATGATTCACTCCATAGCCTTGCAGATAAAGCTAGTCAGGCTAATAGACCAGTGCCGTTGTGCAAGGGAATAATAATAGCTGTTTTCCATTCAGCTGGAATGAAGTCAGTGCTTAGACTGATGACTGAAAAGAATACCCAGTGATGTTGCTAATTCTTGTTGGAGCCTATGTAGAATGCAGCCTGGGATGTTATCAGGTCCCATAGATGCTGTGTTTTTGGCCTAAGAGAGAGCATTTATGACCTGCTCTTTAGAGATACAAGGTAGGGGACAGGTGTTAGGGATGTCATGGTGCGCATGTGGTGGGGACAGGGGAGACAAGTTTTCACAGAACCTGTAGAGAAACAAAGGATGACTCCAAACAACCATGGTTAAGGATCCAGCAGTTTAATAAAAACTCCATTTAAAAAACAAGGTTAGCACTTTTGGAACATAATTTCTTCTTCAGACCATAGAAACATGTTAAAACTAATAGTTTCAATAATAAGTACAACCAATTAAACACCAGAGAGGACTTAATTAGCAATGGTGTCATCTTACACAGAAAAAAATAAATCAACAAGTAAGCTAGCTTAAAAAAGTCAAGCCTCCAAACAGTAACACCCACTCAATGCTTCAGTGGGTGACTTAAGAAAAGGCTTAATACTCATTTTATCATGTAAGCCTGGTTCGCAGTATGATTTGAGCTTCAGAATCCACTTCTGTTCTTTTTGTTCAGTTACATTTCTAATATCACCAACCCTATTATTCAAATTAAATAGATGTAAAACAAAAAAAAAACTTAAATGAATGTTCAATACTTCTTGCTCTGAAATGTCTTGCCAAAGCATTGGTGTCTCTATTCCTTTGAATGTCATAAACATGCTCTAAAATTCTGTCCCTAATGGTATGGTTCATCTTTCCTATATAGAACGCATCACAGTGCAGATAGCCATATAAACAAGGTCAGAGCTTCCACAATGTGCAAAATGGTCAAAATAGAAACTTGAACCAGTAGGCTGATGAAAAAAGATGCACAAGAAAATATAACTGCAAGTTCTATATGTACCACATTTAAAAGTGCCACCATGAGTGGATTTCAGAGAAAAATCTTTTTTAACATTTCTGTAACAAAATTGTCTTGTCAGGGCAAGATTATTTCTAAAACTGAACTTTAGTTCCTGGTCAATAACTTTCTTGACATCAGGGTCTGATAAAAGTATGGGCCAATGTTTTTTAATATCTTCACAGACCTACCCAGTATTACCTGAATTAGAAAAAAACAGGTCTATTCTTAACATGGGCAACTCTATTGTCTCTGATTGTGTCTAATTCCACTCTCTCCGAGAAAAAAGTTCTACCTATAGTTGCTCTGCTATCACGTGCCAAATTAATACAAAGGTCATCCTCTGTGGTTGTGTAACACCTTCTTATAAAATCCTCTCTAAGTCTTAAAAAAGCCAGATTTAATTCAGCATTATCAGTGTGAAGCCTCATAGTCCTCTGGAACTGTCCTTTTATAACATTACTTGACACATGCCTGGGTTGCATGCTAGTCTTGTAATGAACAGTCTATTTAGTTGTTTATTTTCAGTTTGTTTGCCAGGATGGTCCATTGGGCCAAGAGGTGCCTGTTTTCAATGGAGTCCTGGGGAGAAAAGCTCCAGAGAAGTACAAAAATACACATAGTAATAATACAAGTATAATATACATAGAAATACAAGAAGTTACAGAGTAACAGGTTGCAATAAAAATACAAATTACATTTCTTATAAAATATGATTGTTCCAACAGTTATTGTTAGGAATTATGAGACAGTAGTAGTAGGCTCTTTGGCAGGTATTTTAGCTTGCGGAGAGTAGCTGTGGTTGAGAAAGCTATGTAAGTTGGGAGCAGGAGCATTCCCACTGCGAGTTTAGATGAGAGTGGAGTAAAGTTTTGAAAGCAGAGAGTTTGCTAGTGGTACGGATGTGTGGTGGTAATGAGTTCCAGTGTCGTGCTACAGAGAAGGCTAGAAGATGATTGCCTGGTGGACGGACAGGTTTATGTAGCTCAATAAGATTTTGAAAGTTGGATCTTAAGACATCTATTTGGTTGATGCATTTGGATGGAAGATGTAAGGGAGGAGTAGACAGAGGGGTAAAAAGTGACTTTCTGTGCTTGGATCAGTTGAGTATAGATGAGGTAATTGGGTAGCTCAAGCCAGTTCAGTTGAGGTAGGGATTTACAGTGTTGGGTAGAGGATCTGTAGCCTGTAGCAAATTTAGAAATTTTGTAGTAGCAGGAGGAAAGTTTTGACTTGAGGGAGGATTGAAGATTAGTAAAGATAGAGGCACCATATAAGAGTGAAGGGATGAGGTAAGTAGTGGCGGGAGTGATTCTGGTGGCAGGAGAAATAAAGTGGTAGTGGCAGTGGAGCATGCCAAGTTTCTTGTTTTTTTTTTTTAATGTTTACTTGTAGGTGGTTATCAAACTCTGGTTGGTCATCAATGAGAACTCCTAATAGTTTTGCAGTGGGGACTATTTCGAGAGTTGTGTTATTTTGGCTTGTGATAGAAAAAGAATCTTTATCTAGAATGGTAGTTTTAGAAGGGGTGAATATCATTAATTTGGTCTTGGTTGCATTTAGTGCCAGGTGGTTGTCAAGCATCCATTGTTCAGTAGAAGAGAAGGCATCCTGAGTTAATTTTGCTAATGAAGAGGCAAATATGGTAGAGCATATTATAGTAGTGTTGTCTGCATATTGGATGAGGTTAGCATTAGGGATGGCAGGATAGACGTCATTTATGACAATATTGAATGGGAGGGGTCCTAGAATAGAACCTTGGGGTATGCCTGTGGAAGTAATTAGGAAAGGAGAAATGGCTTTATTCCACTTGACTGCTTGCTGTATGTTAGATAGGTAACTGGTGAACCAGTTGATAGCAGAGTGGGATAGATTTAGTTTAGAGAGTTTAGTAAGGAGAAGGTTGTGAGAGGTGGTGTCAAAGGCCTTAGAAATGTCTAAGAGTGGGGTGGACACAATGTGACCGGAGTCACGGGCCTTGTTGACAGTTTCTAGGAAGGACAGTGTTTTTCTCACGGTCTTCTTATAGAGACTAATACCAAGTTATTCAAGTTCATCCTGTCAACTATTGGCTAACAGGTTAGCTATGTCCACAGGCTTAGTATATGTGATATCATTAACTACCAGTTTGGCACAACTCTGGGCCATTCCTGTTAGGTTATGAATGTAACTAAAGGATGCTTTATGGTTGTCCTTAATTGAAGAAGCTATTTTGGATCAGTAGTTTTCTTTGTAGGATTTCACAAGGTGTCTTATTTGCTTGTTTAAGCTAAGGAGGGAGTGCTTCAAGTTCAGGGTTCTCCACAATGCATTTGTGTAGACTCCATGTCCATGTTAGAAGTGTATGTGGAAACTTTCCATGCACAGGAGTCTACACTGAAAAAGGGGATGTAAATGTCCAAAAATATGGATATAATTCCTATGAAAAGGTAGGATCACATACATAATTGTTCAAAACATAAATTGTGGATGTCTAAAAACAGCAAGGTTTATGTGAAATTAAATTAAACTAAATTAATTTAGGGTTCTAAAACTAACTTTACCATTGGCAAAATACGTGGATTTGAAAACTAAGCATATATGGGTAACAATAAAACCATCCTAAAAGACTCTTGGGATTTCCTAAAGGAACTTACACCCAATCTTTACAGAGATCAATTATTGTTTATTACTATAGATACAGTAGATTTATTCTCAAGTATTCCACATTATAAGGACATGGAAATGTTTGAAGAAAGTGTCTTCCTAGACAAAGTATTGACACAGAATGAAAAAACAGTAATTGTTGCGCTCATGGAGACAATATTGAAATATAACTTTCTTATATTTGATGGTGAATATTTTCAGCAAAAACAAGGCGTCTCCATGGTGGCAGCATGTGCACCCACATATGCTAATATAGTGTTATCTAAATGGGAAGAGAAATTCATTTTAAATTCTATATTTCAAAATTGTTGGATACTATATCGAAGATTCTTAGATAACATAGTCATCTTTTGGACTGGGGGACAAGACAAATTTGTAGAATTTATGGAATACTTAAACAAAACCACTAATTTTCTGAGGTTTACATACAATATCAGTTCTGATGTGTTACAATATTTAGATGTGGAAGTTTACAAAATTAATCAAAAATATGAAACCAAGGTGTTTAGAAAAGACACCTATTGTAATTCCTTCCTACATTATGAAAGCGCCCATCCTCTACATTGTAAAAGAAATATAGTAAAGGGGCAATTTGTAAGGGGCTCTAGAATGACTAGTTTGGATGTAGATTTTTTAAAGGAATGCAATAAGTTAGAAAAAATGTTTCTAGATAGAGGTTACCCCAAAATTTTTGTGGAAAAAATAAGAAAGGAAGTAGAAAAAGGTAGGTTGGATAGGTTTAAACCTATCAAAGGCATGAGGTACAATATTAATATGCAAGATGAATGTAATAAATGTGATAACACATCAGAGGTGTTCCAAAAAAGCTTGGTGATAGAATATAATTCCTCTAATTGTAATGTGAGGGACATATTACAGAGAGAGTGGAATAAATTACTATCACTTATTGATATTGAGGAAATAACAAAGATAAGTCCAAAAGTAATATACAAAAATTCTCAAAGTATAAGTAATATGATGGAAAGGACAGGATTTAATTCAACATTAGTAAGTAATAGAAGGACAGGAGCATTTAAATGTGGAAGATGCAACCAATGCCCTTATATTATGAATAAAGGGGAAATTTACTTGGAAAGCAGGAAGAGATAGATTAGAAGTAAGGGCCTATATGGTTGTGATACTAGAGGGGTAATATACCTTGTAATATGCCAGAAATGTCAGTCATTCTATGTAGGTAAAACAGAAAGAGCATTAAGGAAAAGAATATATGAGCACACCTACGACATTATTAAAGCAAAAGAAACTAATGCACTTTATAAACATTCTAGGGGCTGTGTGGGATTTAATTTTCATTTTTTTGTACTAGAACAGATTAAGCAGGATATTAGAGGGGGTCCATGGGAGGATATTTTAGAGAGCAAAGAATTATGGTGGCAAGTTAACCTTGATGCGGGGAAGAAACCAGGTCTTAATGATTTTTTAACTATATTACCATTGGTGAAATTAAGAGCTAACAAAATTTAATGGTAATGATGAATTTTGACACCAGAGAGAGCCATCCATTATGAATTTTTTTACATACAAGTTTTAACATATAAGTTTTTAACATATATTTAGTAATTTATTTATTTATATATTAAAGTATGGTAAGGTATATGTGTATATATATGTTTTATTAAGTTTTATCAGTTTTTGAATAGTAAAATAAAGCACAAATATATCATATGTTTTTATCATGAATATTCGTGAACCCAGAATTTATTTTGGTTAGCCCATTTAAATGGATTTAAAGTGATTTTATTGGTTAATTAACATTAATTAATGTATTTAAATGTTTAATGGTTTGGGAAGTATGTATCTGATGAAGTCCAAGTGCAAAGGACGAAAACGCATACTGAATTTGTTTGTGTAAAATCGTTAATGCTTTTTGGATGTTGTTGGTCTGTTTTTGATTAAATTGAGTGGATTTCCACTATTGGGTTTCTCGTTTTTGGCTCACTGCACTCTCTTTGGATTTAATTTCTGTATGTTTGAGCTACGCATCACATTGTGCAAACAAGCTAATCATAAAACTAAAATAAAAATTTGTAAAATAACACTTATAATGTACTGTAGACAAATGTACTGCAAGACCATGCTTTGGGTCTGTAGAACTGTGCATTTGTGTTGTTACCCAGCTTACATGGCTATGAATCATATAGTTTCCAGGCTGTCAGCACAAATGTTATGCAAATGATGGGAAATGCCATGGATGTGTTGAATCTCTAAAGGGAGCAGCCGTGTATTCATATACACTTTGGAAGGTTCCTACACAGCTCCTATACAGTTTTTATATTTCCAGATGACATCAGGTGGTATGTCATGCCACTTTTAGTATATGTTGTACTCAGTGGGCATGTTTACATGGTGTGCTGCTTGCTACAAATGGTTTGGGTATAACTTGGATTGTTTGAGCAACCAGACCACCCACTTCCCAGTCATGACATAAGCCACCGGATATAGCCAATTAGTAATATACAGTCTTGTATAAGCTATGCTGTGCGATGCTGAGCATAGCACCACACTACTCACTAAAGTAGGGCCTTTAAATCATGTCAGTTATATCCAAAGCAGGTGAACTGCATCATAATTAGCCAATCCCACATGATGGACCTACAGAAGGACTGTATAAGACATATAAACACCCTAAATTCTGACTTACCCTCAATACTCTGAACCATTGGAGTAGAGACTTGGAGATTTTAACTGAGATAATTCTTGGGGCTGCTGAAGCTATTCTACATCTGTATGTACTACATGCAGAAGTCAAGGCTGCTGGTGCTGCTGACAATAGGCCTAGGCAAAGAAGGAGAAGAGTGTTCAGACCCAGAGTAACCTGCCAGGAGCTACATTAGCTGGAAATTGTAGAGCACTACAGGGTAGACAGAGAAATATTACAAGAACTCACTGAGCTCTATCGCCCTCAACTCAGAGACAGAGCTAACAGAGGGGAACCCATCTCTGTGGAAGCAGCATTTAGGATACTAGCTACAGGTACTTTTCAAAGACCAACTAGGGACAAGATGGGTCTATCACAGGCATCTGTATCCATGATACTTCACCAATTCCTGGATGCTACAGTCCCACATGCCTATGAGCACTTATCTTTTCCCCTTTCCCCAGTGGTAAACGCCAGCAATATGCAACATTTCTACTGTATATAGTACACTAAACTGAAGTAGTGGGTGCCATAGATTGCACTCATGTACACATCATGGCACCACTGGGTGAGCAGGGTAGAATCTACATTAACCGCAGGGGATACCACTCCATCAACTGCCAAGTCATGCGCAATTCCCAGGGGATTATCATGAATGTGTGTGCTGGGAGTTATCACGACTCCCATATCTGGCACACATCACAGCCGTACCAGATGTTTGCTATGGGAATGCACTCGCTCCCATGGAAGAATGCCATAATGATGCACACACACAAAATATGAACATCATAGAGTAGGTGTTTGGGCTTCTGAAGTCACGGTTCCAGTACCTCAATATATCTGGTCGACCCCTGCAGTATTCTCCATGCACATGTGCACAGATATTCACAGTATGTGCTGTGCTATATAATCTCATCCTGCAGAAACAGCTGCAGTAGAACCATCACAGGGAAGAGATACACAGCTCCCTACCAGTGTGTAGGTCAACACAGCCACAGTCACAACATGACTTGTAGGAGGTTCTCTCTGCTGATATCCCTGTAGGCAGTCACAGGTGTGCTCTGTATGCCATTGTTTTGACTAAGAGTCAACGCATAGCACATTCACTGAAACCTAGGGAGCTATGGACCAACTCCTTACTCATACTCACATACATATATTAAAATTGATGCCAGCCAACTCACACATCCTGTACCTATCCATGTATTGGCTGTGTACTGTTTGCATCAGACAGAGTTAGCCCTGAACTACAGTTGTGTGAACTGCTGTATTTGCAAGATAAGTCCGTAACCTACACAGTATTCTAGTGTATATTTATATGTCATTGCAGTTATGGACCTGGTACATTATGCAAGTATCTATAGTGGGCTATTTGGACAGAAATGACATCCACATAGGACTACAGACACCCATTACACCATCATATCTCCATTTGTAATTAGTAGGCCTCGTGCATGGAATACTCGTGCAGTCCTACTGCAACAGGTTACTGGTACGTCATTCAAAGGAGGTGTTAGAAAGTGAGGTTAAATGTAGACTAGTGTGCATCTTAGCAGAACACAGGTTTTGTTCCCCCACCCCTCAAAACAGCAGTTCTCCCTTGTAACTGCCATAACAGTAACTTATCTATGCTATATGAGCATTATACACAGTTAGTATGCCACACAGTCTCAGGACAGTAATATAGAATTTGATCTTACATTGTATGTGTTAGGTAACTGAGGAATAGCAATCTACATATTTATGCAGGAAATTGTGTGATGAATGATACCCTTCCTGTGCAGTAGCTTCTGTGGCTCAAAGGACTAAAGCAGTTAGTTTGTGTGATTGTGTTTGGGGAACTAATTAAAAGTATCCAGATATTTAGTATGTGAAGTAGTAATACGTTGCGTTTTACAGAATGTGACTCTCTGTGTGCTGTACTGGTATTTTCTTTCATATATTAAATAAACATTTGCTCACTGTGCTACATATCTAGGACCTATTTAAAAAGTTTTAGCCAATTTGTGTGAAGCAGAGCAGTGCAAAAACAGGTTCAGAGGTCACACCGCATAGCAAACATAATTGCAGCTTGGAGTACAGCTAGGTATGGGCTGAAGTTAGCTACCAGTAAGTCTCTGATGTAAGCAATGAGCCTCCCATCTGTGCACTGCTTAGCAACGTGCAAGCAACCCAAAAATGCCACACCACATTACCGTACACTTACTTAAGCAGAGCGCAAATCCATTGCTCCTCACGCAATTTATTTTAAATAATTATATACGTATCTTGTAAACACACTGATGACGCCATAGGGCAAAAAACGGTTTGTGGTCTGTCCCTTGCCTTTTCTACATATGATATTGTTGCATTGTTCAATTTATCAAATTAAAATTTATTTTGGATTATTTAATCTTGTGGCTATATGTGGTTATAAGTGCCGAAGTATAGTGGTTTGAGTTGTTATTTTGTTCTTCATTGCACTCCATTGTTATGTGCACTGCTTGGATGACTGCACTGTGGGTGTGTGTTTGCATCTCCCCAAAGAGCTAATGTGAATCCCACACTGACTTCCAAAGTGGCATGGGTTTGCACTGTTTGGCCCTCACAGTTGATGCAGGCCTCCACACTCTTGTCATCCACAATGCTTGCTGGTGTCATCTACTATAAGATTACCTAAAGCCAATTTAATGTCAGTCTTGAGTTCTGGCATGTGTGTTGAGTACTGTGTTATGTAGTTTGTAAAACTAGATAAGTAGGAGTTCTAATCTCACTTCAGCCCACTTGCTGTGTGTGTGTGCATCTCCCAACAGAACAAGTGTGAATCCCACACTGACTTCTAGGCTGGTATGGTTTTGCAGTGTTTTGGGCCTTGCAGGTCATGGAGGCCTACAAACTTTTGTCCTCTACAAGGCCTGGTATTGTCATCTACTATAAGATTACCTAAAGCCACGTTAATGTCAGCCTTGATCTGTGGCATGTGCATTAAGTACTGTGTTATGTAGTGTGTAAAACTGGATAGGTAGCAGTTCTAATGTCACTCCAGTCCACTTGGTATGCACATATGTGTGTGTTGGGTAGATAGGAAAGTGGTGAATGGGGTGCAAGCAGGGGGAAAACATAGTAAAAGGCAGGTTGGAATGTGTAGGAAAGGGACATAGCTATCCATTTCTTTCAAAGCAACAACTGTGCACTTGCAAAAATTTTTAGCTGAATTTGGACTGTCACCCCCAGACAGAGGGTGACTGCAACATAAGTGCATTGTTAAGCCAATTGGAACAAATTAAGTGTGTCCAGTATACACATGTGCAAAATCGAGAGCTATGTATGGGAAGAAATTATTATTTTAGGGCAGGTGCCCTTTGTTTATTTTTAGGAGAGAGTGGAATGTTAGGGAAAGGGCATAGATATATGTCAGGAAGGTAAGCTGTGAAGGAGAGGAGCATTTGCAGACAGACAAGACATACAAGACATCAGACAGGGTTGGTGATGGACACAAGAGGGGTGTGAACACCTTGGCTGGGGAAGGGGTTGGGAGATCCAGGTCCCATGGTCGTCAGACACAGTAATAGTGTGACTCAAGTCCTCACCCATGGGACTGTCAAGCACTGTACCTTCACTGCTCCTTCTGTGGAGGCAGTGTCCAGTGATGGTTCCTGGGAAGAGACTACCCCACTAGGATGGACAGTATGCTCTATATCCAGCATAGGAGTGATCTAACAATCTGTTGCACAAGTCCACAAACCATGCCTGGCATTTGCTCATGGTGACATAAGCATCATCTCTGCCGCCACTTCCAGATGGTATCACACTCCCATTCTGTGGGACAGGACTACCTGAAGCAGCAGGTAATGAAGGACCAGCAGGGGGGATGCAACCAGGCTATTGTCCAGATGTGCTGGGCCCCAATGCCACAGCTATGGGAGCCAAGGTAGGTGGATTGCCAGGAACTGGCCTACCTTGTTGCATTGTGGTAAATAAAACAGAAACCTAATGGAAAACTAAATGTAACCCAAACAAATGTAATTAAGAACAAAAAAAGAAAATAATAATGATTAATGGAAACAAATTGAAAAATAATATAATGAGGAACACCACAATAAATAATTTAAATGAAAGTTTATTTAATGGCAAAGCAATATTAAATTATACATAAGGACAACGTAAGAGGTAATAAAAATTATATGATAATAGCACATGATAATAGCAGATATACTGATTAAATAAACAAAAGAAGAGAAACAGTGGGGTGAGAGAAGACAGGAGAACATTAGTAACTTCACAGACACTATAACTAAACATACTACAAATAAGTACTTTTAGATATGCTAGATTTCATCTGTTACATCACTGACAACTGTGACATTCATTATTTGAAATACTATCCTGTTTCTTACACACACACACACACACACACACACACACACACACACACACACACACACACACACACACACACACACACACACAAACGCAGTATAGTCCAGATCATATTGCATTCAGCAATCATTTAATGTTGCTTATACTGGATATATGATGTTCCACATACATACCCCTCAGCCTCTTAGCATGGAACGTTATGGGCCAAGCCGTGCATAATGGTGGTACAAAGGCACAACAGGGAACATTCTTACATATTGTGCTGTTACAATAGTAGCAAGGTGTTTGAATAACAGATTTGCCATTAAATTCCATTTCAAGAGATGTCTAATATCTACATTTCAGAGGACTGACATTTTTTTTCACACTGATTCTCACCCGTGTGGGGGAGACTTGCCAGTAAAACAAGATCATATACTAAACAGACCAGACATATGGGGCAATATTCAGTAAATTCTGCAAAAATTGTGACATTTGAGAGGTATTTCCATGTACACTGATTACACTTGACATCTAGACAGTCATAGCACAGGTCTATGGGTGTGAACGTCACATGCAAGCATGGTTATGATTTATTGATGAAATACTAAAATAGTATTGAAAACAGCACAATTTCTCAGTTGGCTGGTATAGGATTCAAACCCACAAGCAGCGACTACAGTAATACTGAACATTTGTTTTGAAATAATAAATTCTCAGAGCACTGTCTTCTTTAACACTTTATTGACTCATGTTGTTTCAGTTCTTGCATTAATATACATGCACTAGGACTTCTGTTAACTTACATGTTTACCCTACTCATCTATTGACTTCATTCTCCAACATACTTCTGACAATGAGCAGAACACAACATTGACTCTTAATCTGGGTAGACCACAACATTAACTGATATTTGGAAGCTATGCTACACAGTACTGCATGCTTACTTGCTTTAACTTGCTTTAACAGTTCATATTTGCCCTGCCATGCTAATGAAAGTCTGTAATATCCCAAGTATTTCATACATGACTGTTAACACTGCAATATCTGTATTTATTTTGTTTTATTCTTAAGTTATGCATTCATTTATTTTATTGATTTTCTTACATACCACATGCTTGCTTCATTCTGGCTAAATGCCTTGCATGGGACCGTATATTGCAAGCCCTCTCTTCCGCAGCTGTGGTAAGGGAGGGAAAACATTATGCATAGAGTTTTGCACTGATTCAGCTCATATATCTATAAATTACAAGAATACATACTTACATATCTGTGGGGTGTTCTCCACCCATGCCTCTTGGATCCGTTGATCCGAAATAACCCTGTTCCATTGATAGAGGTCATCATAATGGTGACAACACTGCTCACCAGTGCAGGGGATACCAGTTGCACTGGTCAGGTCCCTGGCCAAACTATCCCAGACTTCCGACTTGGTTTCTGAGCCAAGATAGTTGTCCTGCAGCAGCCTAGGTCCATGGTGCTGTACCAGGAGTCCAATAACAATCCTAGACTCTTGAACACCCCAACATTGTGCCTGAAAGCTCACTCCTTCCCCCATGACAGTCATATCCACACTCAAGATCAGGATCCAAGGAATACTGTATAATTCCCACCTATTACCCTTTAAACAGGGTGCATTCCTGTCATTGCATGTCATACTGAAATATTCAACAACATGCAGCATCCCTTAGCATTGTCACCTTTTCTAAATAGTACAATAATTGGATTTAAAGTGAACCAATGTTTCAGTGACCTGACACAGTTTCACGGTAGTATATGTAAAAGTTATCATGGCTCAGGACTCAAACCCGGGACCTACCACACTATAGCTCATCATTCAACCTATCTCACTACTAGAGTAGTGAAGGAAGCTCATATATCTTCAGATATACTGCAAAGATGCCACTGTAAGCATAACACAGCTTCACTGCACAGGTTTGGGTGGTGCTAAGCACCATGCAGCTAAGTCAATTGAAAGCATCCAGTTTCTATATTTAGATGTCTTGAATACATCTAATGCATGGGTGCACAGAGTTAAGCATTGCTAAATAATGTGCCGCATCATGCAAACAAACACATGAAAATATAAAAAATATCAAATTGAACACATCTGGTATCTATTTTCAGATGTTTGGCACATGTCTGCTAGAAGTCTAAACCTCAAAATGCATTAACTCGAGGCACTCATTAAAATGGAGAACATCAACATCTGTGCAGTGACAGAGACCTGGATCAAGGCTCCAGAGAGCACCCCTGCATTACCAGGCTATAATTCATACCACACCTTTCAGCCACCTAACCTGGATCAAAACACTAAAGGCGGAGGCATATCCATATTCATTAAGGATATCCACACCTCCAGTCTAGTTGCTCAGCATAATGCATCTGAGATTATCCAAGTGCAACTAACTCTGGGCAAGACTGCAATCCAAATTTTAACTTGCTACAGATCCCCCACCATGTCCCAGGATTCCCACTACTCATTTTTTGATACACTGGAAAATGTTAGGGTACAACCCAACACCCTAATAATGGGCAATTTCAACTACACCACCATTAACTGGGAAAACTACTCATGTACCAACTCTTTTGCTCAACATTTTCTGGAATTCATAAATTCCAATGCCTTGGATCAACATATCCACACCTCCACCAGGGGCAACAATATCCTAGACCTGGTCATTACCAACATGGGCGACCAGTGTTCCACACCAGAGGTCAATTTCTCGTTGGTCAGATCTGACCACAAGCTAATCACCCTAGACATCCACATCCTGACCCATCCTCCATTAGGGAAACCACCATAAAAAACATTCTTCAAAGCCAACTTCACACTTCTTAAGACAGAAGTGGCAAACTTCATGACACCCATGCAGATGGACAGTAGAGGTACGACTGCTGAATCCTACACAAATGCACTTTATAAGCACTTACACAAGTGCATGAATCGTGCTATCCCTAACAGAACCAAGATGCTATCCTCCAAAAAAAGGAAGCCAATTTGGTGGTCTCCTGCCATAAAAAAAACTCTACAACAGAAGAAAGAAACTGTTGCAAAAAAGAGTAAAATCCCATGATTGGAGGAACTCTCTGGTCAGCCTCAGTAAGAAGCTGAGATCCCTCATAAAATCCTCCAAAGCTAGTTAAGAAAACAAAATTGCCACTGATTCTAAAGACAACCACAATGCATAATATAGCTATATCAAGAATCTCAATGGCAACACTCAGATCTGCTCTGAGTTACAGCACAATGGCACTAAATATACACAACCAACTGACATTGCCAACATCCTGGCATATAGGTTCTGTGCTAACTTTACTCCCCCCTCTCACCCCCTAAAGGGCCCATTAACTTTACTCCCCCCTCTCACCCCCTAAAGGGCCCATCTCTATACCAGAAGAATGCAAAGTTCCTGTAATCACGGCTGCACAGGTAAAAGCCACACACTCCAAAGCCAAGAACACAGCACCCATGGGACATGACAACATGCCAGGCTGCATTCTACATGAACTGCAAAATGAACTGGCACGTCACCTAAGCACCATGTTCAGTCATAGCCTCACCTCAGGCTTTGTGCCCACTGAATAGCGCACAGCAATGCGTATCCCACTCCACAAAGGGTGAGCAACCATGGACCCTGGGAAATGCTGCCCCATTAGCCTAATGAGCCTGGTCTGCAAGGCCATGGAACATATCATCATGGATCTTATACACAAAGACATTGGTAATCTCCAAACTCTGGACCCCATCTAGTTCGGGTTTGTAAAAGGAAGATCATGTCTCCTAAATCTGATAGACTTCTTTGAAGCAGTCACCAAAGCCGTAGACGAGGTAAGGTAGTTCACACAGCCTATCTAGATCTCGCTAAGACTTTTGACACCATCCCCCACTCTGGAATTATAAATTATTTTATTTTTTATTTTTATTTATTTTACATTTGTTAACCGGGTTAGTCTGGCTGAGCTTTTGGCTCATTTTCAGCAGAGACCTAGGGAGAAAAGCTCCTCAGGACTAGAAAACAATTTATTAAATTTTAGTAACATAGTAGTAACAATCAGCTATAGGATCTTACAAGCAGAGACCCGGAGAGAAAAAAAGCTCCTCAGGCAATGCAATTATACAGAGTATTAACAATTGGCAGACAAGTATGTGAGTTGTTACAAACAAGGTTTTAAACAATTATCAGAAGAAAATGTGACTAGTTACAATATTATTTAAGCTGCTTAGAGCAAAATGAGTTAATAGTTAGGCAGATGCTTATTTAAAGTGGGTAGGATCTAGTTGTATAGGAGTTTGGAAACAAAAAAGGAAAGTAAGAATGGCTAGTAGGAGATGTAGGGGAGGTAGAATATAGGAGACAGACTATACAGGTATGTTGTTTTGAGACTGTAAGAATTAAGAGTGGTTGGAGATAGAAGAAGGGAAGAGGTAGAAGAGGAAGGGAAGAGGTAGAAGAGACAGGGGGAATAGTGTAAGCGATACATTAAGAGTGAGGTGCTGAAATAGGTGAAAGGATGGTGGTTTTCAGGGTAGTTGGCTACAGTGGCAAGACCACTTTGTTTTTAGGTATTTCCTTGTGGCTAATTTGAAACTTTTGCTAAGCTGGAGGAATTTTATTTCCAAGGGGAGTTGGTTCCAGGATGTAGCTAGGTTATAGTTATAGAGAAGGCAGTCTACTTTTGATTTTGGGTTTGTAGATGTCTAATAATTCCTGATTTGAGCTGCGTAGCATCCTAGCAGGGGAATATTTGGGTATTTTATTTTATTTTTTTATTTTACATTTGTTGACCGGGAAAGTCCGACTGGATATATGCCCGTTTTCAGCAGAGGCCCGGGGAGAAAAGCTCCAAATACAGTAATGAAATTTTGAAAACATAGTTAAAAAGGATTTTTGACTATTAAGGCTCAATGTAAACTTTAAACATAATTAATATACATATTTTTTACAAGTACAGTCATAGAGAATAACATAACACAGAGAATTATTACATAGCTAAACAAAAATTCTTTAGGAATAGTTAAAAAGGGAAATAATCAAAGCAAGAGGAACCCAGTGATATGGATCCAGTGAGATGAATATGATAGTGGAGAGGCTGGGGCAGAAGGAGGGTAGATAGAGGATATAGTGGATGATTTGTAGTTGGTATAGCTGGAGCAGCTGAGGGAATTCTAGCCAGTCTAGTTGCTGTAGTGCTATCCAGTGGTGTGACTTGTAGGTTTGGTTAGCTGCAAATCTGGTGATCTTATTATAGGTAGTTTCAAGCTTGGAAATAAGTGTAGAATTTATGTTTGTGATATGTGGCAGCTGTACAGGAGTGTTGGGAGTAATAAAGCCTGGGAGAGAGTTATTTGGACAGTGTTAGTTAAGTATTTATTGCT
The DNA here is from genome assembly GCF_019279795.1 of Protopterus annectens. NCBI lineage: Eukaryota > Metazoa > Chordata > Ceratodontiformes > Protopteridae > Protopterus > Protopterus annectens. The sequence continues at coordinate 736,092,978 of NC_056726.1, read as the reverse complement.
ACGGAAAAGGTGTCCAAGTTTCTGTTGAGTTCTTTTTACCGAGTTAGTAATTTGGAGATCAAACTTAAGCTGATCATCTATTGAAACACCTAGCAATTTAGTACTAGATTCAGCTGAGATGATAGTGTTGTTGCAGGATAAGATGGTAAATGTACTTTTGAGTGTGATGATGTTTTTAGGGAGGAAGAGTAGGAGCTTAGTTTTTTTGGATTAAGTATTAGTTTGTTATCTCTAAGCCAAGTTTCAATGGTGTGGAAGGATGCCTGGGTAGTTGAGTGGAGGTCAGTTGGGTTGTCGTCAATGGTTATAACAGTTAAGCCATCAGCATATTGCACAAGAGATGACTGGGGACAAGAGGAGTAGAGCAAGTTGGTGAAAATATTAAAGGGTAGTGGTGCAAGTATGGACCCCTGGGGGACTCCCATTTGTACAGTGAGAGTGGAGGATAGTGCAGAGAGCCATTTAACTGATTGCTGGTGGGTTGAGAGATAGCTGGAGAACCAGAAGATAGTAGGGGGAGAGAAATGTAAGTTAGTGAGTTTATCTAGAAGGAGTGGTGAGAGACAGTGTCACAGGCTTTAGAAAGGAATAGGCATGAGACAAGATTATTGTTATGAGCTAGGGAGACTATGTTGATGAATGATATGAGTGCAGTAGTTGTACTATGCTTGGGATGGAAACCATGCTGTGTGGGTGTGAGAAGGTTTTACTGGTGAAGATAATGCATTAACTGCTTGTGAATGCATTTCTCTAGGATTTTTGAGAGTGGAGAGAGTATGGCAATTGGTCTGAAGTTGGATATGTCTGAGGAGTTGCACCCTTTGTGAATGGGTAGAGTAAAGAAATTCTTCCATACAGTGGGGACATAGGATTCAGAAATGGATCAGTTGATTAAGATGGATAAAGGATAGGCAAGAAGTTCAGAGGAAATCTGCAGGAAGTAAGAGGGTAGCTTGTCAACAGATGGGGAGCAAGGTTTAAGTTTAGAGAGTAATGACTTTACATAGTTAGTTGATACTGCTTTTAGAGAGGAGGAGTTAGGAGGGTTTGGAAGAGGTATAGAGTTTGTGGGGGTGCTAGTGTTGTTTCTGGGGTGGGGTTATTATGCAGGTTATTGAGTTTATAAAATGATTGTTAAATTTGTTGGCTATGTCTTCAGGTGTTGCATTGGGACATGGGTTAGGAGTGGAAGGGTTTCCTGAATGAAGAGTCTGTTTAATAGAGCTCCAGAATTTCTTTGGGTCTGATTTAAGAGTAGAGGGAGGATTGGCATAGAAGTTTATGTTGTCATAATGGATGATTTTTTTTTATTTTATTTCTGAGTTCTTTATATTTCTGTAGAAGTGAAGGGGTCCTAGTTTTAGTCCACATTTTCCAAATCTTATCCCGGTCTTTCATGAGGGTTCTGGTAGATTTAGTGAGCCAGGGAGCAGTATTAGATTTGATTCTAATCATGAATTAGAATTTGATTCTAATAAACTCACTAAACTAGGTATAAATCCCTATGTCACAAGATGGGTTGCCAACTGGCTCATTGACAGAACTCACAATGTGAAAGTAGCAGACTCCAAATCCAACTTCAGACCAGTGACAGTGGAGTACCACAGGGTTCAATCCTGGGTCATCTCCTTTTTGGTATCTACTTTTATGAAGTACAGGCTAACACAGAAGGTCTTTGGCTAATGAAGTTCGTAAAAATGACTGCAAACTAGGAGTCATAATTGAAACTCCTAATGATGTGGACATCCTACAAAAGGGCCTCACAGAGACATATGCCTGGTGTCAAAGCCAGGGCCTCAAGCTCAATGCCAAAAAGTGCATTGTCACCCCCTTTAGTAAAAACTCTGTACCCATGAGCTACCACATAGGTGGTAGTCTACTTAACACCAAAAGTGTGATAAGAGACCTTGGGACACAGGTGAACAGTAGTGTCTCCTTTGATAATCACATCGCCAAAGTAGTCAGGAAATCCTTCTACTTGGCACACCTCATCACAAAAGGTTTCTCATCCAGGAAAAAAGAGGTTATTGTTCCCCTCTACTCATCACTCATTAGACCCATTATAGAGTACAACACCCCTTTTGGTATGTACCTCACAAGACATCTACAACAACTGGAAAGGCCACAGAAATACCTCACAAAGAGGATTACCGGTCTCAAACAGATGCCCTAGACAGACCTTCTCAAAAAACTTCAGCTTTACTCTGTTGCATATCGCCTACTCAGAGGTAATCTCTGCCTAACATACAAAGCTATGTCAAATCGAGAGCTGTTGGACATGCTCTACTTAAAGAAATCCCAATCCCTCCAAGCTACATGCTTTAGGGACCTAAACCTTGTCACCACAATAAACAGAACATGCTGGAGGGATAACTTCCTGTCCCAGAGACTTCCCATACTCTGGAACAAACTACCTACCTATATCAAACAAAGATCCTCATTAGCACTCTTCAAGAAAAATCTTGTTGACTGGATGGGAAATAGAAAATTCACCCTGGGGATCACCTCTGTGGCTCTGCTCAACAGGGGCACAGGAAAATAATTTTTTGGGGTGGCGAAAGCCAGGGTACCTTTTTGGCTAGGCTTATATAGGCCCTAGGGCCAATAGCCTAGTAGCTACATATGAAACTCTGAACCTCTGGGTGCACAAAGCTTAACATAGTTAAATAACACACTGCATTGTAAAAACAAGCACATAAAGAAAAACAAAATAAAATAAATCCAAATTAGTGAAATAAATTGTCTTGTATCCCTTTTAGTCAGCATAACGGGGTGACAGGTATATGGGTGAGCTGTTGGTGTTACACTGATTGAATATCCTTGTTATTTGGACCTCCCTTAGGGTGCACTGCACCACTAAAATGCATGATGCACTGCCAAGGGAGGATCATGGCCATGTACACAGATGCATTCTTTGTAGGCTCTACATGGAGCCTACACAGACTTTACTGAATCCTGCTTAAAGTCTATTCTGCTTTGGGCAGTGCCTGCTGTTACATTACCACTGATCACCGTTCTAAAGCAAAATAAATTAAAATGAAAATAATGGCTTAGCTTGAAGTTATTGTTTGGAGGTCTCACCCCCTCACCTTTGCATAGGACTTCTTAACACTCTTATAAGAAGTGATGAATCCCTTGTCTCACCTTAGGATTCCTCTTCTTTGTACCTTAGTATGATGATTATCATTACAGACACTGCCCAGTGGATTGCTAACAAAATCTGAAAGACAAAGGTGTGAGCTCACTATATCATAATTATCATGTTTAATACTTTAAGTTCCAAATTACTTCCCCCACATATACATCTTGTACAAGCTAACAATATTACAATGCATTTGAAGTCAAAGTTCTCAATGGTGTAATTACGTTTACCATCCTGACCACTAATTTCTATCACAGAAACTTACTAGAGTTTCCAATATTTCTCAGTACATCCAGACTCTGTAAGGCTTACTGCAGCCATTGTCAATTCTAGACTGACTATGCAGACCATCTTGTCACAAATCACATGTAAATCTGTCCAGCCAAATGGAAAAATGAAAACTGATTACATGTGACAAAGCTATCTCAATACATGAAAATATTTGTTCTTTTGCAGAAAACAAAACTGCAAAGATAAAATTAGCAAATTATTTTGCCAACTAAAAGAATCTTAAGTAACTAATGTTTATTAATATACACATGAAACTTTGAAAAAAGATCCATATGTCTAAATTAAAAACAAGAAGGATACCCTAGTTACATGTAAGCACTCTTGTTGATCACGTCTTCTGAATTTACAAGAGCAAAGTGAGGGACTATAATACCTTCACATTGATCAATCAAAGCCAGACTAGCAATGTATACAGCCTTGAGCTGCTTTAAGTAGATTAAACTCCTGAAATCTGGTAACTATAATTTATCAATGTCTGCTTATTTTCAAGAAATAAATTCTGCATTTTTTACAAGTGTTTTAACAAGCACTCTTTCCTGCAGGATGCAGTTAACCAATAAAACAACTATTTCAGGATACAGTTTTATAATACACTTGTTTCTTGAGTTAGCTAACTCTGGAATAAATAATTAAAGACACACATACATACATACATACATGCATTCATAGATAACATAATGGGGCGGCTTGTGCTATTGGACTGCCAGTCTGCAGCCCTCACACCAAGAAAAACAAAGAAAAACAATGAAAAAAAAATCTGTGAAACAAAAAAATCCACTCAGACTGCCTTTATCAGCAGTTTGGATGCAGAGAAAGAGGTACCCAGCAACCTGTGCTGTAGGATACCCAGGAATCTGTGCAGTCGACAACCGCACAGAACAGAGGAGCTCCGGACTGCTTCCCTTGCAGACAGGGCCAATGAGGAGTGAGCCGAGAGCTCTCTCTCAGCTCTCGCAGGGATTTCACGTCGCGGGCATCATGCAGATGGATTCTGTTGGTCGCTGCTGGCTGGATGGATTATGTGGCATCGCTGGGCATCATGCAGATGGCTGGATGGATTATGTGGCTTTGCTGGCTGGATGGGTGTCGTGCATATGGATTCTGTGGCTTCGGACATGTTCTGTTGGTCGGTTGCTGGTGATATGTTCTGTGCATGAAACAGGTAGGTGAAGACTGGTGTGTGTGTGTGTGTGTGTGTGTGTGTGTGTGTAATACCCCAGTTATATATACTGGTAGCTAGAGAGAACAAATGGTGGTGGGTAGAGATACTCAGGCTTGAACCCTGTACCTTGGATGCAAGTGGCAAGGACCTGAATTCCCTATCCACTATCATTTCTAAAAAAAATTGCAGATTTTTGCCTCATATTTATTCTGTTCCTCATAAAATCTGTGGTTTCTGTATCTACATTTTTCCTTGGCTTGCAAAGTCTGTAGTGCAGTGGTGCACTGGTAGCATTGCTGCCTAACAGCTACAGGTTCTCTGGTTTGATTCTTGGCTGGGGTGCCTTCTCTGTGGAGTCTGCATGTCCTCCCATCTTACAAAGATGTGTCTGGAGTTTCTCCCTGCTCTGCTGAAAATTGTCTTTTGTTCCAAGTCAGACTAGTTTCCTGGTTAAATGTTTAAAAATAACAGGCATTTGAATTTCAGACTTCATATTCTTCAGAAAGTACATGGTAACACAAACCTGTTTATTCTATCAGATGTCTAAGTTTATAACATGGATATTTGAAATTTGTCCCTATTTTTGGGACTGTATTCCCCCATTATTGGCTTTGTCCACGTATTTTGTGCTAAGGTCGAGAGCTATTTATGGTGAGAACTGAATTCATTGAATGTTTGGGGGCTGTATCCCCCCCCCCATTACTGGCTTTGTCCACATATTTTTTGCTAAGAGGTTGAGAGCTATGGTGAGAACTGAATATGTTTGGGGGCTGTATTCCCCCATTATTGGCTTTGTTCAGGTGTTTTATGCCAAGAGGTTGACAGCTATGGTGAGAACTGAATTCACTAAATGGTAGCCATTTAAGTTTGTCTTCCTCTCTTTCACAAAACAGCTGATTTGGCATGGTAGTATGTTTCTCTCACTGTTTTGCACAGGGTCCCCTGGGTTAAAGACGTGGCAGTGAAATGTATGGTGGTAACATGGCATTTTATTCTAGCAACTTTCCAACATTGTACAAGCAAAGTTTAAAATGTGTCCCTGTTTTTTGGACTTTTGCCCCCCCCCCCCAATAAATTTTGGCTTTTTCAAGATTTCTTGTCCTGCAAAGTTCAGAGATACAACTGTGTGTCAAGTAGATTTTGCAAGGAGCTGAGAGCTGCAGGGAAACAGAACTTTAGTGCTGCTTATGCTGAGTCTGCTTGCATTGTTAATAGCACAACAGATAGTGTACTTACTTTTGATGCAGAAGGTTGTGGGTTCTACTCCCACAGTAGATAGATGCATTGCTGATACTGTACTGTGCTGTAAAGTGGGTGGATGCTGCAGTCCTTTTTGGCAAAGATACCTAGAGTAGTAACTATCAGCCTGTTATCAGTTTGCCATACAGTCCCTACTGAGATATTACTAGCTTATCATTTTTTTAAAGCATGCAACATAGGCAATTTATTCCTCAAGGGCAACAGGCACTTTATTTGTAGGTGAATAAACAATGACATATAAAGTTGTTTGCTAGCAGCAGCCTATTCATTGTTACAGATTTCTTTAATGTGGAATTATTTAGATGACTTTTACACTTCAGAGATTGTGCATATTTACTGATACTGGTGGAGTGTAGAAGGTTGAGTAGACTTTTATGATGGAAATGTTCTGAATTGGGTAGTTTTGTTATTGGTGCATGCATTTTGTTTCATTGTTTACTAATGTTCAAAACAATAAATTTAAAATGCCCTCTAACAACTGTACTGTATTGTACAAGGAATACAATGTAATACAGTCGGGAAGGTGTATCAAAGAGCATGTGCATGTTTCGTGTTCAAGGGGCCTATGATTTGAAAACAGCCCAAAGTTAATCTTCATCTGCCACTGGCAAAATGCATTTTCTTTGAATGTAGCTTTCAATGCTGTTTCAATGCATGTGAGTTTCAAGGGCAGCAAAGTTTTAATGCTACGTCTGTTTTCATTGTGAGACTGCATTGCTTTATTTAGCAGATATCTATTGGGGTTTGTGCTGCAAAAATGCAAAATAAAACTTTCAAATGAAATCCAAATCATTGCAGAAGTAAAGCAGTATGCACATTACAGTGTTTATGTTAAATGGGGCAAAATAACCAAGAAATGGGACACTGGAATGGTTGCAGGGGGTAGGCTCCATTCAACCATGATTTTGAGAGGGGAAGGGCAGCAAACTCAGACAGCCCTGGTTGAACTATACCTCTCAGCTGTCCATATTTTTGCAGAATGAATAGATATCTTATTTTTGGTTTGTTCCTCATAAAATGTGTGGTTTTCTGACAAATCATTTAAGAATGAAGTCACTAAATGACAGACATCGAGTTTTACATCATAACCTTCAGAAAAATGCATGCTAAAGCATGACCTGTTATTCTATCAACTGTCTTAAGTTTATACAAGAGCAATTTTAGTAGTGTTTGTATGTTCCCCCAATATATTTGGCCTTGTCCAGATTTCCTGCATTAACAGGTTGAGAGGTACGTGCAAATAAAATTGCTTTATAGAATTAGGCATATCCAAACCTCTCAACTGTCCCCCATTTTGGCTCAAAATGTTGCTCTTCCCCTAATAATCCCTCTGCAAAATGGCAATTTTGGAAGAAAACATGGAGGGTTTACAATTAATAAATAACTGCAATAATCAGTTATAGATTACTTTTATTTCAGAAATGCATGTAAATTCTTTTATTTTGTCAGCTGCTCAAGTTAGCAGTACTAATATTAAGTGTCCCTTCTTTGACAGGTTTCCAGCTGTATTGTGTGGCTATTTTATATTTTTGCATCACATTTTTGGTCCATTTTTCATAAAATTGTGTTTTTTTTTTTGGCAAATTAGTGGCAAATCATTAAAGACTGAAGTTAGAAAATAATGAAAGACATTTGAGTTTCAGATTCCGTACCTTTCAGAAAATTCATACTAATACAGGACCTACTATTCTATTATCTTTCTAAGTTTATCAGAGCAATATTTAAAAAATGTCCTTATTTTTGGGCCTTTGTTCCACTTCTATATATGGCTTTGTCCAGATTTCTTGCTCTGAGTTTGAGAGGTATGACAAATGTGTCAGGGCCATTGCAGTCAGCCAGAGACATTTCAAATTGTGACAAACCTGTTGCACCCCACTCCCCCATGTAGTGACTCTGGATGTGTCCAAGCAAGGCAAGGAGCATTTATGCAGTGTAAATGTGCAGACTATTCCCCCCATCCAAGGTAAACACAAGTACTACAGTGGCTTTTCATCTGTCATTGATTTTGCAGAATGTTCTGGTTTCTGTAATTTTTATACTGTTGATATATGCTTATTATTATTCAGAAAGTGCCTTTTGCTCTGTGTTTAAGTAGCAGTGCTTTAATGACCATCAGGTAAGCTTGTCTGATATTGTGAGATGCAAGTAAGTTTTAATAAGCAGTATTGCCAACATTGAAAGCCTTTCTGTTGTTGCCATGCAGGGAACACTTACATAACTAGATAATGTATAAGCCTTGAGTATTGAAATGCATATGACAGTATTTGTAATAAAGGCCAGGATTAGATTATGTTAAGCTCATTACAGGCTTTACCTGCAAACTAAACAGAATGCCAATCTATCATGCGTGGTCCATATCCTGTGCAGTAATCCTTTAAGCAATATATGTTGATCTTGTTTCTTGTTTGCTTTTCATTTTTTACTTTGATCATGTTTTCCCCATGAAACAAGTAGATAGTTGTCAGGCAGAAGGTCTTTTTTGGATAAGAAACATTTTTACAAATGAGGGTATCACAGAGATTGCTACTTTCAGCATGTTACTTGGTACTTTAATAAAGTTGAATATAAATTATAATACTGCTCAGACAAGCTCCTCGTGGTTCTGCAGAGTGGTCCTAGCAGCAGGGAACTCAGAAAAGCGACTACTTTCTGGATTTAAGTATCTTTGCTTTTTTTTTCACTTGGAATAGCTTCTGCAGCTTACCCTGAACTAGCTTGAACTGTTTTTTAACTGTTTGCTGCATTATTTTAAAATCCGCACTTAAAGTTACATTTTAGTCGAATTTGATCGAAAGTTTGTTTGTTTGTTTGTTTAATTTAACTGTGGAGGCTGCCCACTAAAGTGTGCTAGCCTGTGTATCTAATTTATCACTGTTTCTGCATTTTCTGTGTGTTTCTACCAAAAAAACAAAAAAACAAAAAAATAATCCTTGTTTTCCCACCTCTCCTCGACTAGTTTAGACCAGTTTACAGGCATTGTTGTATTCTGGGCTGTGGTGTAGTTCCTGTGTTGTCCATTACCTTACTTGGATAGAAGGAAGTTTCCTTGCTCACCAGTAGGAGTGGGGAGCCTTGAGCAGCCTATCTGTCCCTGTAGGAAGTGACCTCAGCACAAGAAGCTGTAGTAATTGGTTGTTTTTGACCATTTCTAGCTCTTTTGTAGTTCACTGTTTAAAATCCGCATTTGCACGGCTTTGCGCGGTTGTGCGCATACGGTTAAACAAGGTTAAACTTTTTCTGGCTCCGCCAAGTCTGCTCTTCAAATTTTCCCTTAAGGAAGCTCTACTCTTGGTATAACCAGACTACTCACTATATTATAAGCCTAGCACTTGTTCTCAATACTTCTCTACTAAGTAAGCACTCTTGTACTAAGTAAAGCACTACATCTACTTACCACCCCTGTGAATATCCACTTCCCTTAAAGGTACAGCACTCCCTTATACTGTTCTAGCATATCGAGTGGTAGATTACTGGTGTCGTCTCCAATTCAGCTGGTCAGTCTGGGTATCTTGAGACAATGCTACAATTGTCTCATGTACACAGACAACCCTGCCCTCCTCCCAACAAACACAAATACATGTGAGAGATGCAACTATATAGCCAAACTGGAGGCTGAACTCTCTCAACTCAGGGCTGGCATGACCAGACAGGAGGAGATGGCAACCACACACACAACAATCCCAGTCCCACATAGACCTACCACAACTGCAAACCAAACACATAAAAACACAAAGACATACTCCGAGGCTCTAATAAAAAACTTACTAAAACAACAGTGGCTCCCAAAGCAGACATCCAAACATCCACCACCTCAAAACAAAACACTTGCAACACATACTTCAATAAATCAGTGTGTCAACCAATCACAGCCCTTAAGGCCAAACACCTTGCCTGATACACTAGTAATAGGTGACTCTATAGTCAGACACACTGATGTCCCTCTGACCAGGCTGAAAAAGGAGAAGGTGACTGTGAGCTGTCTATCGGGAGATAGGATCCGCCACATAACACACGCACTCAGGTCACTCCAAAGCAAGTACAAATATGACTCCGTTATTGTCCATGCTGGTGTGAATGACCCGAGACGTACCTCCCTGGACTACATGAAAAGAGACATAGAGGAGCTCTCTGATTATGTAGCCCAGACTGGTAAGACCCTGACCCTGAGCAGCATCTTCCCCTCACCAAGAATGATACCACAATACAAAGACAAGATGATCAGCTTTAACAATTGGCTCAAGTACTGGTGCCATTCTAAGGTGATCCAATGTCTGTCTGCCTGGGATGACATGTTGGACAAGCTACGCTGCTTCGCAAGGGATGGCTTACACCTGTCACCACTGGGCTTCCGGATATTCGCTAAGGCTCTTGCCACCCCCATAGTGCCTTTTTTAGGCAAGGCTCAAAAAACAAACTCACCTCCTTAGAAAACAAAAGTGGAAAAAAACTAAGGGTAATGCTGCTCAACGCCAGAAGTCTAAATCTCAAGATGCAGGCACTTGATGCACTCCTCAGCATGGAGAACATCGACGTCTGTGCAGTAACTGAAACCTGGTTCAAGGCTCCTGAGAGCACCCCAGTGCTACCAGGCTATACCTCGTATCATGCTTTTCGGCCCCTAAACCCAGGCCGAACCACAAAGGGAGGGGGAGTGTCCATATTCATCACGGACTTCCACACCTCCAGGTTAGTAGCAACACATGAAGCATCAGAGACCATACAGGTGCAACTAACCATAGGCAAAACTGCTATACAACTGGTAGCATGTTACAGACCACCCTCCCAATATCAAGAACCCCACTCAGCCTTCCTGAAGACATTGGAGGATATGAATGTTTCACAAAATACCATCATACTGGGAGACGTCAACTACCCAAACATAGATTGGCTACATTAGTCTAGCCCTAATACCCTAGCCCAAAGGTTCCTGGAATTCATAAATTCAAATGCACTGGAAAAACTGGTCACCTCTCCCACTAGGGGAGATAATATACTAGACCTGATCATCACAAACATGGGGACAAAATGCTCCAAACCAGAAGTATACCCCTCACTATTGAGATCTGACCACAAACTAATCACCCTGGATATACATATCCCACTTCCACCCCCAGCACAAAAGACCACAGTGAAAAACTTCTCAAAAGCAGACTTCACTCTTCTTAAGACTGAGATGGTATCCTTTAAGCCCACTGTGCCAGTGGATATCACATCCCACAATGCCGAATCCTTCACAAATGCTTTCTATGGACATCTCCAAGAATGCATGGATCATGCAATCCCAAACAAATCCAAGTCCCTCTCCACCAAAGGTAAGCATCCTGTCTGGTGGACCTCAGCCATAAACAAATTGTATAACAAAAGAAGGAAGCTACTGCACGTCAGAGCAAAATCCCATGAAGGGAAGACATCTCTGATCAACATTAGCAGAAAACTACGTTCTCTCATAAAAACATCCAAGGCAAACTTTGAGAGAAAAATTGCTAAGGACACTAAAGATAACCACAAAGCCTTCTTCAGCTATGTTAGAAACCTGAGGAAACCCTCAGATATGCTCAGAGTTGGTTCAAAACAACAAAAAATACACTGAACCCACAGATATTGCCAACATTCTGGCTGACAGGTTCAGTGCAAATTTCTCCCCTCCTTCACCTCCAAAAGAAGAAATATTTATCCCAGCTGAATGTAATCTCCCTGTCATCTCAGATGTCCAAGTGAGAACCGCCCTAAACAAAGCAAAAAACACAGCATCAATGGGACCTGACGGTATCCTGGGTTGCGTGTTACGTGAACTCCAAGAGAAGCTAAACCCACACATAAAAATGCTATTTAACCTTAGCCTTACTTCGGGATATGTACCTGAACACTGGTGTACAGCAACAGTGTTCCCACTCCACAAGGGGGGTGCCTCTACAGACCCTGGAAACTACCGCCCCATAAGCTTAACCAGCCTGGTCTGCAAAGCTATGGAAAGAATCATTATGGAACTCATAAACAGAGACATAGGGGATCTATAGACACTTGACCCCACCCAGTTTGGCTTTGTAAAGGGCAGATCCTGCCTTTTAAACATGGTTGAATGATGAGGGCAAAACTGTCCATACAGCATACCTGGACTTGGCTAAGGCCTTCGACACAATACCCCACTCAGGCATCATAGATAAGCTCAACAGCTTAAAAGTAAACCCTTATGTCACCAGATGGGTTGCAAACTGGCTAAAGGACAGAACCCATAAAGTTAAAATCGCTGGAGCAATGTCAGACTCAAAGCCAGTCACAAGTGGTGTCCCACAGGGATCTGTCCTGGGACCCCTCTTGTTCAGCATTTACTTCTCAGATGTTAAAGCAAACATGGGAGGGCTGTGGCTGACAAAGTTTGCAGATGACTGCAAACTAGGCGCCATAGTCGATACACCATCAGACACACACATCCTACAAAAAGGCCTCACAGAAACGGACAACTGGTGCCAGAGTCACGGCCTTAAACTAAATGCCAAAAAATGTATAGTCATCCCCTTTGGGAAAAACAAAGTACCAACAAATTATCACATAGACAGCAACCCACTGAGTACGGAAAAAGTAATCAGAGACCTAGGGACCCAAGTCGACAGCGACCTCTCATTTGACACCTACGTTGCCAAAGTGGTTAGAAAAACATTCTACCTTGCACACCTCATTATGAAGGGATTCACATCCAGATCTAAGGATGTCATTGTACCCCTATATTCCTCCCTCATCAGACCCATGATTGAGTACAATGCCCCATTTGGTATGTACCTCACCCGGCATTTGCAACAGCTGGAGAGACCACAAAAGTACCTCACCAAGAGGATCAAGGGTCTCCAACATATGTCGTATTCTGCCAGACTAAAGAAACTTCAGCTCTATTCAATAGCATACCGCCTGCTCAGAGGTGATCTCTGCCTGACATACAAGGCCATGTCAAATCAGGATCTGATGGACATGCTCCACCTCAAAAAATCCAAATCCATCAGGACCACGAGAGCTAAAGACTTAAACCTCGGCACAAGTATGAATAGGACATGCTGGAGGGATAGATTCATAACCCAGAGACTTCCCATGCTTTGGAACAAGATCCCAGTTCATATAAGGCAGAGCCCCTCACTGACTCTCTTCAAGAGAAATCTTGATGAGTGGATGGGAGATCGTAAGTTTACCCTAGGGGTCACATCTGTGTCACTGCTAGACAGGGGCACAGTAAACTAATTCTATTATATAAGGGGACCTTCATTGTGTCACTACTAGACAGAGGCACAGTATTCTAAACTTATTCTGTACATTTTTGTAACATTTCATGGGGTGGCAAAAGCCACATCACTATGGCTAGGCTTACAAATGCCCCAGGGCAGATAGCCTAGTACTATACTATGAAACTATGAAACTATAATTAAAACTGAAGTGCAAGGAGAAGTGATTTGAGTTAAGTGCTGCTTGTTTTTCTTATACTTGATTTTGACTGGCATTCCAGTAATGTATTAAAAAAGTAATTTATTTTTTCATGCCTCACATCATTTTTGTTTCCATCTAGATATTAAGTAAGCTGTCATGCAGCCAATGGACTGAAATATTTTTTTTCTTCTACACTTCATTTTGTCTTGATTGGACTCCCATAATGATGATTTGGCACCCAGGGCAGCGTATGTAATTAAAGTTTTTGTGGTTTTGAGCATAGCTCCTCCCCTTCCTAGGTGGTCACACCCATTCCCATTGACCCCATCCATTCAGCTGTCTCCTGCATCCCCCCTTTGGTTTGAAGTCACCAGCCGCCACTGCAACATATATACACAAATACATATAAACACTCTCTGATTGCATTTTGGGAATGCAGGAATAATGGCAACGCTCATATTGTTTTCTGAAATTATGTGAGATTCAATTTTTTTTCTAACTTCAAGCCTTTTGTACTTCTGTATGTTTCCTGTTTAAGACATACTACTATTTAAGGAAGTAATTACTGCTACAGTATATAGCAGGAAGTCAAAAAGTAAAATGACTGTTTACTGACTGCAGTCCTCAAGGACTTGCTAACAAAAAAAAAAAAGAAAGAAAAAGAAACACGAGGATCAGACCAAAAATATGAGGCACCTGCTCAAACATTTGAGTTAATGCTTACTCGATTTAATGTTGCTCTTGGCTGCAGTAGTGCTTTGAATGCATTTATTCTGTGGTGCTGGCTTGTCTTGGTTCCTCCCATCTGACATGGAGTCCTGTGATGAGTAACTGCTCTTTGGCAAAATAGGTAATTATATTATTTAGAAAAAAAAACCTCTCTCCACTCATCTAATAAAACAAAGTTACTTACTCAATCTAGTTCTTGCTTCCTATTGAAAAAATAGTGTAACTGCATTTTTCTTGGAGAATATATTCATTCATGAACCAGCAATAAATTTGGAAAACTCCGTTTCCTAATTGTATATAGTCTCAGCAGTGAATGCAATTATGTCATCGCTCATACTGCACATCTGGCATACAGGGATCAACACTAAAAACTATTATTTAGATTTCTATTGCAACTTGCTATTTTATGTAAAAGTCAGTATTTGAAGGCAAATACAGGATAGCTGAGATGTATGTTGGCCAGTAATTGTCTGTAGACTGTCATGCTATAAGCCAAGGGGTGAGGAGTCTGTATCTGCAGTGGTACTGATCTTGAGAATCTTATATGATTGTTTTTTGGTAGAATGGCATATCAGTAAGCAGTAATGTTGATAGGTTTGCAATCACTGTAGTAAAAAGAGTACTGCAGTCTAAATCTGCCATGGTCTTTTTTGATAGAATCAGATTAGATACTAACTGTTCTAAATATATCCTGATGCTAGTTTGGATGTAGGTAATAAAACATTATTTATTTGTGAATTACTTGAGGTACATCTCCTGCATGTCTTTTTCCCCCCATGCCTCAGATAGAACAGCAGGGTCCTGCTTGGTCCCAGCAATTCACTTACTACAGGTGTCCAGTAAAAAGAAAAACAAACACATTCAGCTTCAAACCTTGGAGGACTCAGTGGTCTGATGTGTAAAAAGAAAAAAAAAGGTAGTTCACTCACTGTGGGTGCAAAGTTAAAACCCTGTAACATGTATAAGTCTGAGGATGAAAAGATGCCCATGCAAAATGATGTGAAAAGAGAGTGGGGAGTAGCCAAGAGTCCTAGACATCTGATATTTTTCTGGCTTGTGCTTAGTACAGGTAAATATAATATTTATTTTGTGAGACCTTTCAAAATAGCACCTGGAGTGGTTGTCGCTTTGGCCTCACTCTTTCTATACTAATGAATGGGAGAAGGTTGTACAATACAGTGACACTCACATAGAGACTCACAATTAAACTACAAGTAGATAGTCAACATAGAAGATACAAGAGATACCAGAATTTAGTAATGCCCAAACAGTAAAAAAGATTCTGTGTATAGTCACAAGGTTACCAAAATGGCAGAGCAGCATAAATCTAGAACTGTAAGAAATGTTAGAATAAGAACTTAATGTGATCTGATATAAAATTCTGAAGTAAAATCATTACAGACAGAAAGTTGCATAGACATTTACATGATTGTTAACCTGGAAGCAGAGACTGAAGAAGTTGGATAATTGAGTGAGGGCTCTCAGCTCTAACAAATTATAATAAGTACTAAATCTGGCATAAATAAGTTAGTGTAAAGCACAGAATTCCAATTAATCCAGACTCAAACCAACAGCTATCAGTGAGTAAAGAAAAAATAAAAGCTTAAACATTTTATTCTGAGGCAGTATTTTTGAAGAGGAAAGGCAACAAAGAAACTTCCGCGGTGGTGCAGCGGTAGCATTGTTGCCTCACAAAAAGAGGTTTTCCCATTTGATTCTTGGTTGGAGTGCAGGGAGTGCCTTCTGTGTGGAGTCTTCATGTCCTCCCCATGGTTGGGTGGGCATTCAAAAGACATGCGTAAATGGGCGTGCCTTCGTTGAAGGTTGAAAGTCGACCTGGCACCTCGGCGTTCGTGAAAATCTACTGCCAATCATTAGTGGGCCGGAGTTCTACTGTGGCAACCCCTAACTGGGAAAAGCCGAAAGACAACAACAAAGGCAAGAAAAAAAAAGGAAAAGAAAGTGTGAATGTGGTGTCCACTTATACCAAGATAGGAGAGTAACTAAAAGAAAAGGAAGCACTCAAAATGCTCCTTCAGATGGCAGCGTTAAGAAAGAATGTGATTTTTTTTTTGTTTACAGATACTCTTAGAAGGGGGAACACAGAGGAAACTGATGCGCCAGTATTTTAGGAAAGGAAGCTACACCTTCGACTTCAAGGCAAGTTACTGAAGAAAGTAATGCTGAGCTAGTGGACTTCCCAATAGGCCACATAAACTTTACAAAAGTGCAATGTGAAGATGAATCTTTAAGAAGGCCAAGACAGAGAAAATAACCAGTCTTGTATGGATAAGTAGTTATTAAGTTGGCTCTATTACGACTTTGATTTTCTGTAGTGTTGTTATCACTTCCAGCCAATATTTTCTGTTAAATTATAACCTCTTACATAAAGCAGGTAAAGAAAGAGGAAAATATTCTCTATCTGTTTCATGTACTAAAACCTTACAATACATTAGTAATGAATCTAGTCCAGAGTCATTTATTAGATCACATTGGGATGGACAAATCTAAGAGAGTGCTAGATAGATTTTACTAGCTGGCCATTGGGAAAGAGATATGCATTTCTGGTGCTTCTAGTCTAGGAACAATCTGAATGGATTGTTATGGATATTTTGAGGCCTGTAGTTAAATCCATCAAAACATATTGGTATATACTGGTAATAATGCACTGTTATACAAAATTTCCAGTATCAGTACCATTACAAAAAACTAATTTTAAGAAATGATACTGTTATTCCCCAAAATTGGTATCTCTAAAAAAATACTTAGTTATGAAGGCACTCTGTGTATCTCAAGAGAATTGCATCAGCTATGCCAATAGTTTAAAAGAGAAAACATCTAAAGACATTTAAAGCCTAGTGGGTTTGGAGAAAGGTTTAATAAAACACCAAAGTGTACTGCACATAAAGTTACAGACACCAAAGTGAAAAAGTGGGACTGAATTGTACTCCACTACCTGTTTAATAGGTTCATAGGTGTTTACTAGGCTAATGAACACAAGGGCCTTTTTAAGCCTAGCCACACATTCCACATCTCTGACAAGTTCTGGCACCCTTGATAAGTTTAAGCAGAGGCTTGGGAGATGAAATATTTACAAGCAGGGGCCTGGGAAATTAACCATTTACAGGTCTTCTGCGTCCATTACAGACACAGGTGCCAACCAGGGATGAATTTCCTGTTTCCCAGCAATTGTCCAATTTACACTTAAATTGGGTCAGGGAGGAACTCTGCCTCACATGGATGGTGTAATCTCTGGTATACATACCTGTCTCTCCAGCAGGTCTGTTTATATCACAGGCAAGGTTTACATCTTTAGACTGGGTAATTCTAGTGCTGTTTGTTTTGTGGATATGCAGGAGGTTCATCAGAGTGGGGTCTGGCAATGCTCTGTATGCCAGTCATTGATCTCCCCTCAACAGCCTGTAGGAGACAGAATACAGAGATAGGGCGTTGAGGTGGTCTGCATAGGAAAATTTCTTTATGCTCTGGATTCTTTTGGTGAGGAACCTCTGCAGATGTCCCATTTGTTGGACATGCCTGGTTAAGTACATACCAAAGGATGAACTGTACTCAATGATGGGTCTGATGAATGCCAAATACAGTGGAACAATGACTTCCTTTGACCTATATGCCATACCTTTGTTTATACGTTGCACAGCATGGAATGACTTCCTCACTACTGTAGACATGTGATGGTCAAAAGGTAGATTACTGTCTATGTGTGTCCCCAAGTCCCTGACTACTGGGACAATTCTAAGGAGTGTGTTGTCAATAAGATAGTTACCAGGGGTGGATGACTTCCCAAAGGATACTATTATACATTTCTTGGCATTTAGTTATGTCAGTGTGGAATTCAATTGCAGCTCCAAATTTGCAATCATTTGCACATTTAGTCAGCCAGAGACCATTGACATTGGCCTTGACTTCAGAGAAGTAAATGCCAGAAAGGAGAGGTCCAAGGACTGATCCTTGAGGGACTCCACTTGTGACTGGCCTCTTTGTAGAGGTAGACTCTCCAATTTTATCTTCCTGGGTCCTGTCTGTGAGCCATTTGGCTATCCATTGGGTGACATACAACTTTGTACCAAATCTCTTGAGTTTGTCAGTAATGTCTGAGTGGGTTATTTTGTCAAATGCCTTGGCCAGTTCAAGGTAGGCAGCATGAACCATTACTGCCTGTTACAGCAAAAGCCATGGTTCGCCGAGAGCTTACAAAGCATCTACCTCTCAACTGTACAGATTTTCGCAGAAATGTCCATATTTTTGCCTTCTATTTTTAGTGTGTTCCTTCAAAAATCTGTACTTTTCTGGCAAATAGCTGACGATTGAAGCAATTAAATAATGACAAAAAATTGAGTTTAAGACTTCACATCCTTCAGAAGATTCATGCTAATGCAAAAACTATTATTCTATCAACTTTCTAAGTTTATAAAAGCAATATTTATAAACTGTCCATGTTTGTCCCCCCATCAGTTTAGGCCCTGTCCAGATTTTTTGCTCTAAGAAGTTGAGAGGTATGATAGGGATCTCATTGTTGAAAGGTATGATTCAGGGAAGGGTACAAAAAAATTTCCGCAGCATTGGATATACCATGGAACACAGTGAAGGCAGTCATCAAAAAGTGGAGAAAATTTGGGACAACAGTGATCCATAGGTTCATATGATCATAGGTAGGTACTAGGCTATTGGTCCTAGAGCCTATATAAACCTAGCCAAACGATACCCTGGTTTTTGCCACCCAAGAAAATGATCTGCCCCTGTCAAGCAGAGGAAGTGATCACCAGCGTGAATTTCCTATCTCCCATCCAATCATCAAGATTTTTCTTGGAGTGCTAATGAGGAGCTTTGCTTGATATAGATAGGTAGTTTGTTCCAGAGTATGGGAAGTCTCTGGGACAGGAATCTATCCCTCCAGCATGTCCTGTTTATTGTGGTGACAAGGTTTAGGTCCCTAGAGCATGTAGCTCGGAGGGATTGGGAATTCCTTAAGTGGAGCATGTCCAACAGCTCTGGGTTTGACATAGCTTTGTATGTTAGGCAGAGATCACTTCTTAGTAGGCATATGCGACAGAGTAAAGCTGGAGATTTTTTAGATGGTCTGCGTAGGGCATCTGTTTGAGGCTGGTAATCCTCTTTGTGAGGTATTTCTGTGACCTTTCGAGTTGTTGTAGATGTCTTGTGAGGTACATACCAAAAGGGGCGTTGTACTCTATAATGGGTCTATTGAGTTATGAGTAGAGGGGAATAATGACCGCTTTTTCCTGGATGAGTAACCTTTTGTGATGAGGTGTGCCTCATAGAAGGATTTCCTGACTACTGTGGCAATGGGATTATCAAAGGAGAGACTACTGTCCACCTATGTCCCTAGGTCTCTTATCACACTTTTGGTGTTAAGTAGACTACTGCCTATGTGGTAGTTCATGGGTACAGAGTTTTTACCAAAAGGGATGACAATGCACTTTTTGGCATTGAGCTTGAGGCCATGGCTTTGACACCAGGCATCTGTCTCTGTGAGGCCCTTTTGTAGGATGTCCACATCATTAGGACTTTTGATTATGACTCCTATTTTGCAGTCATCTGTGAACTGTTTTAGCCAAACACCTTCTGTGTTAGCCTGTATTTCAGAGAAGTAGATACCAAACAGGAGAGGACCCACGACTGAACCCTGTGGTACTCCACTTGTCACTGGTCTGAAGTTGGATTTAGAGTCTGCTACTTTCACAGTGTGGGTTCTGTCAGTGAGCCAGTTGGCAACCCATCTTGTGACATAGGGATTTATACCAAGTCCAGTGAGTCTATCTATAATCCCAGAGTGGGGGATGGTGTTGAAAGCCTTGGCAAGATCTAGATAGGCTTTGTGAACCACCTTACCCTCATCTACAGCTTTGGTGACCACTTCAAAGAAGTCTTATCAGGTTTAGAAGACATGATCTGCCTTTTACAAACCCTAACTGGATAGGGTCTAGAGTTTGGAGATTACCAATGTCATTGTTTATAAGTTCCATGATGATACATTCTATAGCTTTGCAGACCAGTCTCGTCAGACTAATGGGGTGGTACTTTTGGGGTCTGTGGTAGCTCCCCCATTGTGGAGTGGGATAACTGTTGCTGTGCACCATTCAGTGGGCACAAAGCCTGAGGTGAGGCTATGATTCAACATGGTACTTAGGTAGTGTGCCAGTTCATTCTGTAGTTCATGTAGAACGCAACCTGGGATCTCATGTTCCATGATGATACATTCTATAGCATTGCAGACCAGTCTCGTCAGACTAATGAGGTGGTAGTTCCCGGGGTCCATGGTAGCTCCCCATTGTGGAGTGGGATAACTGTTGCTGTGCACCATTCAGTGGGCACAAAGCCTGAGGTGAGGCTATGATTCAACACGGTACTTAGGTAGGGTGCCAGTTCATTCTGTAGTTCATGTAGAACGCAACCTGGAATGTTGTCATGTTCCATGGATGCTGTGTTCTTGGCTTTGGACAGTGATTTTCTTTTTACCTGTGCAGCCTTGATTACAGGAACTTTGCATTCTTCCAGTATAGAGATGGGCCCTTTAGGGGGTGAGAGAGGGGTAAAGTAAACACTGAACCTATCTGCCAGGATGTTGGCAATATTAGTTGGTTCTGTATATTTAGTGCCATAGTGCTGTAACTCAGAGCAGATCTGAGTGTTGCCATTGAGATTGTTGACATAGCTATAGAATGCTTTGTGGTTGTCTTTAGAATCAGTGGTGATTTTGTTTTCATAACTAGCTTTGCAGGATTTTATGAGGGATCTCAGCTTCTTACTGAGGCTGACCAGAGAGTTCCTCCAATCATGGGATTTTACTATTTTTTGCAACAGTTTCTTTCTTCTGTTGCAGAGTTTGCTTATTGCAGGGGACCACCAGATTGGCTTCCTTTTTTTGGAGGATAGCATCTTTGTTCTGTTTGGGATTGCACGATCCACACACTCGTGTGAGTACTTATAAAGTGCATTGGTATAGGATTCAGCAGTCGTACCTCTATTGTCTGTCAGCATGGGTGTCATGAAGTTTGCCACTTCTGTCTTAAGAAGTGTGAAGTTTACTTTGGAGAAATTTTTTATGGTGGTTTCCCCTAATGGGGGGTGGGGGTGGGATGTGGATGTCTAGGGTGATTAGCTTGTGGTCAGATCTGATCAATGAGGAATTGACCTCTGGTGTGGAACACCAGTTGCCCATGTTGATAATGACCAGGTCCAGAATATTGCTGCCCCTGGTGGGGGTGTGGATAAATTATTACAAGGCGTTGGAATTTATGAATTCCAGAAAACGTTGAGCACAAGAGTTGGTACATGAGTAGATTTCCCAGTTAATGGTGTTGCAAAGAACTGGACATGGCTCCAAAGTTGATGAAAAGACAAGACAACAATGGGTTAGGGAGG
The DNA here is from genome assembly GCF_019279795.1 of Protopterus annectens. Taxonomy (NCBI): domain Eukaryota; kingdom Metazoa; phylum Chordata; order Ceratodontiformes; family Protopteridae; genus Protopterus; species Protopterus annectens. Next base: position 736,071,580 of record NC_056726.1, on the reverse strand, counting down.
TTGCCAGGAGACCTACAACAGCACTGAAGGAGCTGCAGGAGTTTCTGGCAATTACTGGTTGTGTACTACGTCCCAACAATCTCCTGTATTCTTCATATGTCTGGACTATGGAGTAGGGTTGCAAGACGGAAGCCTTTTCTTATACAGAAAAACAGCCAGGCCCAGCTAAAATTTGCAAAACAATACATCAAGTCTCCCAAAAGCATGTGTAAAAATGTGTTATGGTCTGATGAGACCAAGGTCGAACTTCTTGGCCAGAATTCCAAAAGGTACATGTGGTGTAAAAACAACACTTTGCATCACCAAAAGAACACCATCCCCACGGTGAAGCATGGTGGCGGCAGTATCATGCTTTGGGGTTGCTTTTCTTCATTTGAAACTGGGGCTTTAGTCAAGGGAATTATGAACAGTTACAAATACCAGTCACTTTTGGCTCAAAACCTTCAGGCGTCTACTAGAAAGGTGAAGATGAAGAGGGATTTCACCTTTCAACATGACAATGACCACAAGCATATATCCAAATCAACAAAAGAATGGCTTTACCAGAACAAAATTAAAGTTTTGGAATGGCCCAGCCAGAGGCAGAACTAAATCCAACAGAAAATCTCTGGGTTGACCTGAAGACGGCTGTGCAGAAGAGATGCCCTCACAATCTGACAGACTGGGAGCGCTTTTGCAAAGAAGAGTGGACAAATATTGCCAAGTCAAAATGTACCATGCTAATAGACTCCTACCTAAAAAGACTGAATGCTGTTATAAAATCAAAAGGTACTTCAGCAAGGTATTAGTTTAAGGGTGTGTACACTTATGCAACCAGGTTATTGGTTCATAGGTGTGTACTAGGCTAATGGCCCTGGAGCTTTTACAAGCCTAGCCCATAGGATTATTCTGGTATCATGCCACCCGACCTTAGTTCCCAGGGCCTGTGTTGAGTAGAGCCACTGGAGTGATCCTCGGGGTGAATTTTCCATTTCCCATCCACTCATCAAAATTTCTGTTGAAGAGGGTCAGTGAGGTGGTCTATCTGACATGTATGGGAAGTGTATTCCATAGCAAGGGCACTCTCAGGTTTATGAACCTGTCCCTCCAGCTTGTTCTGTTGATTGTGGTAATGAGGTTGAGGTCTCTGGAGTGTGTGGTGTGGAAGGATTGGGATTTCTTTAGATGTAGCATTTCTAACAGAGCTGGGTCAGACATGGCTTTGTAAGTCAAGGAGAGATCACCTGTAAATAAGCGATATGAGACAGAGAATAGTTGTAGTTTTTTGAGTCTCTCCATATAGGACAAGTGTTTAAGGTCTAGGATCCTCTTTGTGAGGTACTTTTGCAGCCTCTCCAGTTGTTGCAGGTGTCTAGTAAGGTACATGACAAATGGGACATTGTAGTTGATGATTGGCTTAATGAGGGAAGAGTAGAGGGAGACAATGACCTCTTTCTTCCTGAATGCAAAACCTTTAGCAATTAAATGTGCCACACAGAAAGACTTTCTAACCACAGTGGCAATGTGGTTGTTAAAAGAGAGGTGGCTGTCAACCTGTGTTCCCAGATCTCTTATAACACCTTATGTGTTCAGTGAGCTACCATCTATGTGGTAATTCATGGGAACTGGGTTTTTGCCAAAGGGTATGATGACACACTTTTTGGCATTGAGCTTAAGGCCATGGTTCTGACACCAGTCAGTCTCAGTGAGGCCTTTTTGTAGGATGTCAACATCACTTGGGGAGTAAATAATAGCTCCCAACTTGCAATCATCTGCAAACTTTGTCAGCCAGAGTCCCTTTGTGTTGGCCTGGACTTCAGAGAAGTAGATACCAAACAGGAGAGGAGCCAGGACTGAACTGTGTGGGACTCCACTTGCGACTGGTCAGCAGTCTGACATAAGAGTCAGCTACTTTCACACTGTGGGTTCTATCTGTGAGCCAGTTTGCAACCCACTTAATGGTATAGGGGTTGATGCCTAGCTTAGTGAGTTTTTCCATGATTCCTGAGTGGGGAATAGTATGAAAGGCCTTGGCCAGATCAAGGTAGGCTGTATGAATCACCTTGCCTTCATCCACAGCTCTGGTGACTGACTCAAAGAAGTCAACCAGGTTGAGCAGGCATTATCTACCCTTCACAAAACCAAACTGTGTGGGATCTAGAGTTTGGAGATTCCCTATATCCTTGTTTATTAGGTCCATGATGATGTGTTCCATAGCTTTGCATATCAGAGTCATAAGGGTAATTGGGCGATAGTTCCCAGGGTCTGTAGTCACTCATCCTTTGTGGAGTGGGATGACTGTAGCAGTGTGCCATTCAGTAGGGACAAAGCCTGAGGTGAGGCTGTGATTGAACAGGGCACACAGGTGAGGTGCCATTTCACTCCGTAGTTCATGTAGATCACATCCAGAGATTCTGTCAGGTCCCATAGAAGTTGTATTATTGGCCTTTGACAGTGCTGTTTTAACCTGTGCAGCAGTAATACTGGGTGCCTGCCAATCTACTGGTATTGTGATTGATCTTTTGGTGGGGGTGAGAGGGGTAAAGATGGCACTGAATCTGTCATCCAGTATATTGGCAATATCTGTTGGCTTGGTATAGGAGGTACCATTGTGCAGTAGCTCAGAGCAAATCTGGGTATTGCCATGGAGATTCTTTACATGACTATAGAAGGCCTTGTGGTTGTCTTTACTATCTGCTGCAATTCTGTCTTCATAGCTAGCTTTAGAGGATTTGATGAGGGATCTCAACTTTTTGTTGAGGCTGATAAGGGAGTTTTTCCAGTCTTTGTCCCTCATCTTATTCTGCATCAGTTTCTTCCTTCTGTTGTAGAGTTTGTTTATGGCAGGAAACCACCAGACTGGCTTCCTTTTTTTGGAGGAGAGTGTATTGGTTCTAAATGGGTATGGCGAGATCAATTAATTTGTGTATGTGTTCATACAGTGCAATGGTGTATGATTCGGTGGTCATGCAACTATTCTCCATTTGCATGGGTGCCGTGAAGTTAGCCACCTCCGTTTTTAGGAATCCAAAGTTAGCTTTGGAGATGTTTTTCATGGTGGTTACCTTTGCAGGAGGGGTGTGGGATGTGGATTTCCAAGGTGATTTGTTTGTGGTCAGATCTAACCTGTTGGTGTAGAGCAATGGTTGCCCATGTTAGTAATGACCAGATCAAGGATGTTGCTACCTCTAGTGGGGTTGAGAACAAGCTGGTCCAGGGCATTGGATTAATGAATTCCAGGAAACATTGGGTAAGTGTATAGGTAGATGAGTAGTTTTCCAAGTTAATGGAGGGGTAGTTGAAGTTACCCAGTATGAGAGTCTTAGGTTGGACCCTAATATTCTCCAGAGTGCTTAGGAATGTGAAGTTTGAGTCCTGGGACATGGTTGGGGACCTATACCAGGCTACAACCTGAACTGCTGTATTGCCCAATGTTAGCTGCACCTGAAGTATCTCTGATGTGATATGTTGGGCTACCAGTCTGGAGGCATGCATCCTTTATGAATATGGAAACACCACAGCCTTTGGAGCTTCTGTCCAAGTTCTGGGGCCAAAAGGTGTGGAATGAGTTATAGCCTGGTAGTACAGGAGTGCTTTCTGTTGCCTTGAACCAGGTCTCTGTTACAGCACAAATGTCGATGTTCTCCTTTTTAAGGAGTGTTTTGAATGAGTGCATTTTGAGATTTAGACTTCTAGCATTGAGCAGCATGACCCTCAGATTGCATTTGTTTGTAGCTGTTAAGATGGTAATTTGGTCTTTGAAACACTACCTAAAAAAGGCACTATAGGGGTGGCAAGAGCCTTGGCCAGTATCTGGAGGCCCAGGGCTGACAAATGCAGGCCATCTCTTGCAAAGCATAGAGGTCTATCAATCATGTCATCCCAGGCAGACAGATACTGGATACCCTTAGAATGACAACAGAAACTTAGCCAATTGTTGAAATCAATCATTTTCTGCCTGTACTGTGGTATCATTCTGGGTTATGGTAGGAGGCTGCTCAGGGCTAGGGTCATACCTGCCTGGGCTACATAATCCGAGAGCTCCTCCATGTCTCTTTTCATGTAGTCCAGGGAGCTACATCTCAGGTCATTCACACCCACTTGTACAGTGACAGAGTCATATTTGTACCTGTGTTGAGGGACCTGAGTGCATGCGTTATGTGGTGGATCCTGGTACTTGACAGGCAGCTGACTGTTACTTTCTCCTTATTCAACCTAGTGAGTGGGACATCAGTGTGCTTCACTTTCGAGTCACCTATGACTAGTGTGTTGGGCATGCAGTTTTGCCTTAGGTGCTTTGGTTGAGTGGCACACTGTTTAGGAGAGTTATGTGTCTCATGATCAGTGTTGTGGTGGTTGAGTGTATTTCTGCCTTGGATGTCTCTGCTTTTTGGGTACAGTTTTATTGAGATCCTCCGCAAAGGTCGGTGTGTGGTTTTTGTTTCTATGTGAAGGCAATGTTAGTGTGCGTGCTCTGGCGGGCAATGTGTTCCATGTGGTGTGGTGCAAGTGTTGACCATCTACTCTTTACCAACTATTCCGGTCTTGGCTGTAGAGTGCATGGCTTCCAGTTTGGATATATAAGTGCATCTCTTGCAAGTCTGAGTGTTAGGAGGTAAGAGGAGAGGGTTTTCAGTGTATATGAGGCAGTTGCTACATTGCCTCAGGATGGCCAGGTTCACCAGATTAATAGCAGAAAGCACAGGGAACTAACCTTTAGACATGCAGAACGAAAGAACCACGTAGACTGATAAAACAAAATAGGCAAGTCTGTGTAGCGTTGACTTGTTTAATGTAAAATAAAATGAACTTCATTCAAAACAAAACAAAACAAAATGTAGAGCAGACTTAAAACATAACTGAAATGACAGCGATACTAAGCGCTTTCACCCCTACACACCTGGGGTATCATCAGAGTATCAGTTGTTAAATTCACACTCCATTTAAATACTCAAACTAATATCAATTAACCAATCACATGAAGTGTAAAAAATATATGTTAAAAACTATTCCAATGTAATATACTAAAATGTATTATAAAATACAATAACATACAATAAAAACATTGAATATGTTAGTTATACCAAAACGTCTCACTTAATCAATCCCTTTTGTCAAAACTTCATTTAATTTAATCCTAATATATTAATTTAATAATTAAATAAATAATTAACTTATATCGAAACCTTGCTATGGTTGAAAAATGCTTCAAAAATATTTATTGTATATAAATGACTTAAAAACTATGTAAAAAGATACAGAAAATGTAAAACGTCACTAAAACTGTTTATTTAATTTTCATATAAAATGAGATTTATGTTTTAAAATGCTAGTTATAGAAATTTGTTCATTAATACCCGATAAGTTGTTAGCGTTTAATCTTAACTGCCATAAACATGCTTTGACTTCTAAAAGAGTGTTGTCATCACCCCCTTTACTTAAATTGTAAGGGACCCTATCAATGATTATGAAAATAAACCTCTTAAAGTCTTTACATCTAGTACTGTGATTATACAATGAATTAGTACATTTTTTATTTTTGATGTCTCTATTATGTTCCATGATACGGTCTCTTAACCTCCTAATAGTTTTCCCTATGTAGTATGCCTGACATGATAGACATGAAGCCAAGTATATTACCATCTTTGTATTGCAGTTACAGAACCCAGGACACTTAATGGATCTACCATAATTTTGTACTGCCACATATGGACCATCATTTATGAACTTGCATATTTTACAAAATCCACATTTACTCATTTTAGAATTTTTATAAATATTGTTGTGACTACTTGTTTCCAAGTATTCTTTTAAATTTTTTCCCCTACTATATGTCACATTTGGGTGTTAACCAATTATATTTAATACATCTGAGTTATTTACAAAAACACTAAACCATGTCTCATTTAATATATTTATAATCACTTTTGCTTCATCGTTGTATGGTAAAATATAAGCATCCATTTTGCTTTTGTCTACTTCGTTTTTTCTATTTGATTTGTTATCTTGCCCCGGTTTTAAAATAGGTTGATAGTAAATATGTCTCTTATGTAGAATCTCTTCCTTAACAGTATTTAGTAATGTGTGTGGATAATTTCTATCCTGAAACATCCCAACAAGTTTATCAATTTCAATAGAGAATTTTCCTTCTTCTGTTATAATATGTGATAACCTTACCATTTGTCCTTTTACTAGGTTCTTTTTTTGAAAATATGGGTGACTACTATTGAAATGTAAAAAAGAATTGGAATATGTTTTCTTCCTATAAATGTTTGATTGTATACCTTCATCGTTCTTATAAAATAAAATATCTAAATATTCACATTCATTGTAACAAATTTTGTATGTGAATCTCAAAAAGGTAGATGTAGTGTTCAGAAATAGTATAAATTCCATCAATTCATCTTTATTTCCTCTCCAAAAAATTAATATGTCATCGAGAAACCTACAATAAAGTAAAATTTTTGAGAAATATCTGGAAGTGAAGATACTTTCTGTCTCCCAATTAGCCAACACTAAATTAGCGTATATGGGTGCACATCTTGCACCCATAGCCACACCAGCCCTTTGCCTGTAATATTTTCCATCCATAAACATAAAATTGTTTGTTAAAACTAAGTCCATCATATCAACAAGAAATTTACGTTTAACATTGTGTATATTACTGTATTTGAATAAACTTTTCTCAAACATGGTAAGGCCCTGTCTGTGTGGTATAACTGAAAATAAGTTTACCATGTCTATGGTAACCATCATGGTATCCTTGTTTATAAGAGTTGCATGTTCCTTAACTACTTCTCGACAATGCCATGAGTCTCTGAGGATATACGGTAATTTGAATAAAGTGTCCCTACAATTGACATCAATATAGCAGGCCATAGCTTCTAATTTAGACCCTTTTGCTGAAACAATGGGTCTAAAAGGTGGATTGTTGGTGTTTTTGTGAATTTTTGGTATACCAAAAATAGATGGGGTAACTGGAAAATCAACCAAAAGATATTCATACTCGTTCCTTTTGATCAAGCCTTCCATCATGTATTCATATAGTAACCAATCCACCTTTGTGTATGCCTTACACATCTCATACCTAGACTCTATTTCATAGGTATTAATATCACTCAACATATCGGTCATTTTATTTAAATAATCTATTTTAGTCATAACCACTACTCCCCCTCCTTTGTCTGGTTTCATAACTCTATATTTGTCATCTTTTGTCAATTCTCTTAAACAAAAATCTCTCAGCTGTAGTTAAATTGTCACTCACCTTTCATGAATTAGACAAAATCCTACGCAATTGTACCTCACACAACATTTCAAATATATGAACAGCTGGATTTTGAGGGGGTATAAAGGTACTGCTTTTTTTTAAGACAGGATGTGTAATCTCAAAGTTAGAAATGGTATTTTTGTCCGTAGCAAAAAATAATTTCAAATTCAGTAATCTTGTGAACATTTTTAAGTTAATCAGTGTCCTACCTGTGTCCAATTTAAAACTAGGCACGTAGGAAAAAACTTTTTTTAAAAAGGGAGATGTAGTCACCCCCAAATTCTGTATCAGTGTAATTGGCTAAAGAAAAAACACCATCAATAATAGTTAAGCACCTTTCCTTTAGTTGATTATTGGGAGAAATCATTCCAAAACTCACATTGTCACTATTATCTATACAAAAATACTCTTCATTAATATTATTACTGCTATTATTAATAAGTTCAACAACATTTTTTGACAATAATATGTTTTCATAATGTACACTGTCAGTTACAATTTGTTCACAACTTGTAAAACTATGGAGAGAGTCTAGTATTAATAATACATATTCGTTGTTTTTATTGTATGTTATTGTATTTTATAATACATTTTAGTATATTACATTGGAATAGTTTTTAACATATATTTTTTACACTTCATGTGATTGGTTAATTGATATTAGTTTGAGTATTTAAATGGAGTGTGAATTTAACAACTGATACTCTGATGATACCTCAGGTGTGTAGGGGTGAAAGCGCTTAGTATCGTTGTCATTTCAGTTATGTTTTAAGTCTGCTCTACATTTTGTTTTGTTTTGTTTTGAATGAAGTTCAGTTTATTTTACATTAAACAAGTCAACGCTACACAGACTTGCCTATTTTGTTTTATCAGTCTACGTGGTTCTTTCGTTCTGCATTTTTGGTTTTACCAGGCGTCTGTTTTTCGTTGGACTTGTGTGGAGTTTGTGTAGTAATTATTATGGAGCAGCTACTACAGCAACACTTGGAAATTACCAAATGTCTCATTGCTGTTCTAAATGAACAAGGATCAAATACTACTAATGGGTTAACAAATGAGGTGAATGTTTCTTTAACAGACACGGAGGAGCAGTTATTTACGTTACACTCTACTCCTGGAACTGGGAACAACAATCCATTGGCTAGCAATAGTTCGAGGGGTTCTATTGGAGGAGGAATCTTTTCAGGTAGAACAGAAAATGGTGGTAATGAATTTTCGCCTCCGAACGCCACAACGAACACTAGAGATGGTTTTAATGGTAAAAATTTGGTTTCCAAACAGTATGTAGACATTAAGGATTTATTATCAGCACCCAGCTTTGCATCAGTGGTTAAGACAAACAACAAAGATATGGGGAACTTGAACAGACAGTTAATGGATTTTGAAAAGGTACTGAAAACATATAAATCATTACAGATGGACAATGTGTTCTTAGAAAGATGTATTGAACTGAAACAGGTACCAAAGGGACTGCGTATTTTTAAACTTCCATTTGGTTTTGAACACAACACTGATACATTTAATGAATTGTTACAACTATTTGATAATGCTGGTTTACAATTGTTGAGACTCATTATAATGAATAATAATATTAAGTTGAATAAATTGAATGATGTTTTAACTAATTTAGACAACAGTATAAAGAATGATTTGCTGTTTGAATACAATAAGCACCGTTTTGAGAATATTATTAAAGATATGGACAGATTTGTTAACAAAGGTTTGGAGATAAAAAACAACAAGCTGTACAGGGATAGTAATGATTATAAAAACAAAAGGGCATATACCCATTTTAGAGAATTTAAAAACAGTATTAGAAGTAAACAACTGGATGATAGGACAAACTTGGTAGATGAGCGGATTGGTCGCAATGATAGTAATGTAGTTGAACAAAAAGAATACACTTTTAGTAGGACAGGTAATCCATCTAATAAAGACAATGACAAAGTTTTTTTAGGAGAACCAATGTTACGGAGATCAGAACGAATACCCAACTGCTATCAGGGGCAATACCAATATCAGAATCGGTACAGGGATGTTCAAAGGTACAGGACAAACTCACAATACTAGACTGTCTCCATAGTTTTACAAGTTGTGAACAAATTGTAACTGACAGTGTACATTATGAAAACATATTATTGTCAAAAATGTTGTTGAACTTATTAATAATAACAGTAATAAAATTAATGAAGAGTATTTTTGTATAGATAATAGTGACAATGTGAGTTTTGGAATGATTTCTCCCAATAATCAACTAAAGGAAAGGTGCGTAACTATTATTGATGGTGGTTTTTCTTTATACAATTACACTGATACAGAATTTGGGGGTGACCACATCTCCCTTTTTAAAAAAGATTTTTCCTACGTGCCTAGTTTTAAATTGGACATAGGTAGGACACTGATTAACTTAAAAATGTTCACAAGATTACTGAATTTGAAATTATTTTTTGCTACGGACAAAAATACCATTTCTAACTTTGAGATTACACATCCTGTCTTAAAAAAGAAGCAGTACCTTTATACCCCCTCAAAATCCAGCTGTTCATATATTTGAAATGTTGTGTGAGGTACAATTGCGTAGGATTTTGTCTAATTTACGAAAGGTGAGTGACAATTTAACAACAGCTGAGAGATTTTGTTTAAGAGAATTGATAAAAGATGACAAATATAGAGTTATGAAACCAGACAAAGGAGGGGGAGTAGTGGTTATGACTAAAATAGATTATTTAAATAAAATGTTGAGTGATATTAATACCTATGAAATAGTGTCTAGGTATGAGATGTGTAAGGCATACACAAAGGTGGATTGGTTACTATATGAATACATGATAGAAGGCTTGATCAACAGGAACGAGTATGAATATCTTTTGGTTGATTTTCCAGTTACCCCATCTATTTTTGGTATACCAAAAATTCACAAAAACACCAACAATCCACCTTTTAGACCCATTGTTTCAGCAAAAGGGTCTAAATTAGAAGCTATGGCCCGCTATATTGATGTCAATTGTAGGGACACTTTATTCAAATTACCGCATATCCTCAGAGACTCATGGCATTGTCTAGAAGTAGTTAAGGAACATGCAACTCTTATAAACAAGGATATCATGATGGTTACCATAGACGTGGTAAACTTATTTTCAGTTATACCCCACAGGCAGGGCCTTACCATGTTTGAGGCAAGTTTATTCAAATACAGTAATATACACACTGTTAAATGTAAATTGCTTGTTGATATGATGGACTTAGTTTTAACAAACAATTTTATGTTTATGGATGGAAAATATTACAGGCAAAGGGCTGGTGTGGCTATGGGTGCAAGATGTGCACCCATATATGCTAATTTAGTGTTGGCTAATTGGGAAACAGAAAGTATCTTCACTTCCAGATATTTCTAAAAAAATTTACTTTATTGTAGGTTTCTCGACAACATATTAATTTTTTGGAGAGGAAATAAAGATGAATTGATGGAATTTATACTATTTCTGAACACTACATCTACATTTTTGAGATTCACACACAAAATTTGTTACAATGAATGTGAATATTTAGATATTTTATTTTATAAAAATGATGAAGGTATACAATCAAACATTTATAGGAAGAAAACATATTCCAATTCTTTTTTACATTTCAATAGTAGTCACCCATATTTTCAAAAAAAGAACCTAGTAAAAGGACAAATGGTAAGGTTATCACATATTATAACAGAAGAAGGAAAATTCTCTATTGAAATTGATAAACTTGTTGGGATGTTTCAGGATAGAAATTATCCACACACATTACTAAATACTGTTAAGGAAGAGATTCTACATAAGAGACATATTTACTATCAACCTATTTTAAAACCGGGGCAAGATAACAAATCAAATAGAAAAAACGAAGTAGACAAAAGCAAAATGGATGCTTATATTTTACCATACAACGATGAAGCAAAAGTGATTATAAATATATTAAATGAGACATGGTTTAGTGTTTTTGTAAATAAATCAGATGTATTAAATATAATTGGTGAACACCCAAATCACAGTACTAGATGTAAAGACTTTAAGAGGTTTATTTTCTTCATCATTGATAGGGTCCCTTACAATTTAAGTAAAGGGGGTGATGACAACACTCTCTTAGAAGTCAAAGAATGTTTATAGCAGTTAAGATTAAACGCTCACAACGTACTGGGTATTAATGAACAAATTTCTATAACTAGCATTTTAAAACATAAATCTCATTTTATATGAAAATTAAATAAACAGTTTTAGTGACTTTTTACATTTTCTGTATATTTTTACATAGTTTTTAAGTCATTTATACACAATAAATATTTTTGAAGCATTTTTTAACCATAGCAAGGTTTCGATATAAGTTAATTATTTATTTAATTATTAAATTAATATATTAGGATTAAATTAAATGAAGTTTTGACAAAGGGATTGATTAAGTGAGACGTTTTGGTATAACTAACATATTCAATGTTTTTATTGTATGTTATTGTATTTTATAATACATTTTAGTATATTATATTGGAATAGTTTTTAACATATATTTTTTACACTTCATGTGATTGGTTAATTGATATTAGTTTGAGTATTTAAATGGAGTGTGAATTTAACAACTGATACACTGATGATACCCCAGGTGTGTAGGGGTGAAAGCGCTTAGTATCGTTGTCATTTCAGTTATGTTTTAATTCTGCTCTACGTTTTGTTTTGTTTTGAATGAAGTTCATTTTATTTTACATTAAACAAGTCAACGCTACACAGACTTTCCTATTTTGTTTTAACCTTTAGACATGCCTGGAAGGGTGGGCATTAACAATAATTACTGGGCTGTTTCCTTGTAGAATGTTTAGTGCTGGTAGAACTTTTGTGTGCTACAATAATTGCTACAAGAAAACTGGTAAATTGCTAGACTAATAAGCTAGTAAAAGTGCAGGAGAGGAGAGAACTAGCAGATTGAAGGGAAAATTTAAAGAGCAGCCTTTTTGGTACCACCCAGAAGCTTACAAACAGTATTGAATACAGCAAATCTGTATGCTAGTTAGGCTACCTAGTGCTTACCACTCCCACTGATAAGCTAGAAGGCTTCCCTCTGACACAGAAAAGCTTGGGAGCTCAGAAGCTTACATACAGTCTTGGATATAGCAAATCTGTATCTGGACTTGACTAGTTACAGAAAAGCTGGGAACCAAGCGCAAATGCAGGCTTTTAAACCAGAAAGTTGAAAGAGATGTAAAAAACTGACCAAATGGCCAATAAACTACAAATTCTGGGCCAGAAACCACTCTTCTTATGGTAGATAGGCTACTTAGTGCTTGCCACCCCCACTGATAAGCTAGAAGGCTTCCCTCCAACACAGAAAGCTCTGGGGGACTCAGATGCTAACATACAGTCCTGGATACAGCAAATCTGTACCTGGATTAGACTAGTTACTGAAAAGGTGGGAAACATGTTCTAACATGGGCTTTTAAACTAGAAAGTTGAAAGGGATGGAAAAACTGCCCAAATGGGCAATAAATTACAATTTCTGGGCCAGAAACCACTCCTTTTGTGGTAGATAGGCTACCTAGTGCTCACCACTCCCACTGGTAAGCTAGAAGGCTTCCCTCCAACACAGAAAGGTCTGGGGGATTTCAGAAGCTTACAAACAGTTCTGGATACAGGAAATCTGTATCTGGACTAATTACAGGAAAGGCAGGAAACAAGCTTAGAAATTTTTTTTTGTTTGTTTGTCTTTTACAGTAAAACAGCTAAAACAGCAGTAAAAAATTCAAATGCAGTGCAAGCTAGCACACTTGAGTGTGTAGCAATACTAAAGCAAATGCAGTTTAAATAAATGCAATTAAATTAAAAAATGACTAAAGTCAAGTGCAAAAAGCAGTTAATTGGAAAAAATCACAATGGAGGCACTTAGAGTATCAGAAAACAATGCCAGTATATATATATATATATATATATATATATATATATATATATATATAGATGTATATATATATATATGTATATATATATATATATATATATATATATATATATATATATATATATATATATATATATACGCACACACACACACATATATATATGTGTATATATATATATATATATATATATATATATATATATATATATATAGATGTATAAGCAAAAATTAAAACAGTGCAGTTTGTTTGTTTTTTTATATTTTTACCCCCAACAGAGTTATTTGTTTTTCAATGGAATTGTACAGGTTATAGGACATATTAAAGGTGGAAAAAGTTTTGAAATTACTTATTGGGGGTCTCATTTTTTTACATCACAAAAACCTGGTATTTTAACAGGGGTGTACACTTTTTATATCCAATGTACGTACATATGTATTAATATTACTTATACATAGCTAGACTGATAAATATAGATATATAAAGATATATAGATATTATTATGGTTCTTTTCATCTAAAAACAAAAAAGACTGGCCCATTTCGTTAAAAGTTTATTTGATCTAAACTACGAATGTTCAAAACTATCTTAGCCTGTAGAAAATAACTGCTGGATTGTTTTAGAACATAGGGATTATAATGCATCATCATCATCTTTCGGCTTTTCCCGTTAGGGGTCACCACACCGGATCATCTCTTTCCATTTCTTCCTATCCTCTGCATCTTGCTCTGTCACACCAACTACTTGCATGTCCTCTCTCACCACATTCATAAACCTTATCTTAGGTCTTCCTCTTTTCCTCTTACCTGGGAGCTCCAGCCTTAGCATCTTTTTCCCAATATACCCATCATCCCTCCTCAGCACATGTCCAAACCAATGCAATCTCATCTCTCTTGCTTTGTCTCCAAACTGTCCAACATGAACTGACCCTCTAATATACTGATTCCTAATCCTATCCATCCTAGTCACACCGAGTGCAAATGTTAACATTTTTAACTCTGCTATATCCAGCTCTGACTCCTGCCTTTTTGTCAACACCACTGTCTCCAACTCATATAACATAGCTGGTCTCACTACCCCCTCTTGTAGACCTTCCCTTTCACTCTTACTGATAGCAGTCTATCACAAATCACTCCTGACACTCTTCTCCACCCATTCCACCCTGTTGGTACTCTCTTCTTCACCTCTCTTCCACAATCACCATTACTCTGAACTGTTTATCCCAAGTACTTAAACTTGTCCACCTTTACCAACTCTACTCCCTGCATCCTCACCATTCCTCTACCCTCCCTCTCATTTACACACATATATTCTGTCTTAGCTCTGCTGACCTTCATTCCTCTGCTCTCTAGAGCATATCTCCACCTGTCCAGAGTCCTCTCAACCTGATTCCTACTCTCACTACAGATCACAATGTCATCTGCAAACATCATAGTCCATGGGGCCTCCTGTCTGATCTCATCTGTCAACCTGTCCATTACCACTGCAAATAAGAAAGGACTCAGAGCTGATCTTTAATGTAATCCCACCTCCACCTTAAATGGATCTGTCACTCCCACTGCAGTCCTCACCACTGTCACACTACCCTCGTACATATCCCGTACCACTCTTACATACTTTTCTGCCACTCCCGACTTCCTCATACAATACCACAACCCTTCTCTAGGCACCCTGTCATATGCTTTCTCCAAGTCTACAAAGACACAATGCAACTCCTTCTGACCTTCTCTGTATTTCTCCAATAACACTCTCAGAGCAAACATTGCATCTGTAGTGCTCTTGCCTGGCATGAAACCATACTGCTGATCACTAATCATCACCTCCCTTCTTGACCTAGCTTCTACTACTTTTTCCCATAACTTCAAGCTGTGACTGATCTATTGTATCCCTCTGTAGTTACTGCAACTCTGCACATCACCCTTATTCTTAAAGATAGGTACCAAAACACTTTTTATCCACTCCTCAGGCATCCTCTGACTTTCCAAAATTTCATAAAACAACCTAGTTAAAAATTCCACTGCCATTTCTCCTAAGCACCTCCATGCTTCCATTGGGATTTCATCTGGGCCAACAGCCTTTCCATTCTTCATCCTCTTCATAGCTGTCCTTACTTCCTCCTTGATAATCTGTTTCACTTCCTGATTCACTCTCCCCACATCATCCAATGTTCTCTCTCTAATGCAAATTAACGTTAATTAGTATTATCTCTTTCATAATGCCAAATGTTATTTGTACATCCATGTCTATAAATCTGTGTATGTGAGCCAGTAAGGATTCAATGTATCAGAAGTATTCTTTTCTCAGCAGCTGTGTGAATGTGAAAGCATTATATTTAAATTAGGATAGAGTGTGTGGGTATGAAGGGGAGCAGTGGGCCTTTCCTCCTGCAAAAAAGCTTTTGGGATATATTTAGTGTGACATTTTCAGAGAAATGAGTTTTGATATTTTGTGATTTCATTGCATTGTAGTTTCAATGAAATGTGCTACTTTTTTACATCAAATGAACCATAATATATATATATATATATATATATATATATATATATATAGAGAGAGAGAGAGAGAGAGAGAGATAAATAGATATACAGGCACCACAGACATTTATTTTTATTTACTAATTTTTAAAGTATCTCCTTATTTCTTTTCATATTGTTTTCATTGAAAACTTGAACAAGACACAACCAGCAACAGACAGGTTATAATAACATTAAAATGTCTAACTATACAGGGCAATTTAACAATTACAACAAAAGCAAGAATTAAACTTATGCTCAGGATGATTTTTAATTATTCCTTTTATGTACATTATTTACAATACAGTTCCTTATTCTGAGAAGATAAATCCTGTGAAGGAAATCATGATATTACAGTATGGCCATAAAGATTTTGCCACTTCTTCTCATTTCAGTGGTTGCAAGATTCTTATATTTCATAACCTTTAGTAGTCTCTAAATATGCTTCCACATCAAGGCAATGCCGTTTTTTCCCATTCTTTAACTATAATAGTCTTTGCATTTCTCTTTATGATTAGCATGACATACTTGATTAGAAGAAAGCCCTATTAGTTGTAATCAATGCCACATACACATGCTTCCCATCTTAATTTCATTTCTTTAGCAAAAACAAAAGTTATGATCCAGATTACTTTGGTATGGGGTGAGCAGTACATAGCCCTTGGATATACTAAGAGCATGTGTACATAGTCTACTACTTGTTGGCTACATTTGCAACATAAAGTTCATAAATTAGTACTAAGCTAACTACCCTTGCGAGCCATTTTAAGCTTAGCCACTTATCCCTTGTGAGACTCAAACCCTGCACCTTGTGTTTGTAAGGCAAACACGTTAACCATTAGGCCACCCTCCCAACCCAATGCAATAGGATGAATCTTTCTTCGTATCTCCTTAGACAACCTTTTTTGAGGTTAGATACAACCTGTGTAGTAGCTTCATATATTTATCTCCTTGAACGGGTCTTCTTCATAACATTTTTGTCATACTCCCCACTGACTGCATCTGTTGAAGATCTAAATAGATTTCTTCTTGATTTTGCCATTCCTTTTCTTTCCCATAGATGCACAGATATGTTGCTTTCCCTTTCCGTCTTATCTGATATATCATTTTGCTGTAAGGCCTTATATATGTTGCTTTTCCTTGAATTTTGGAAATCAAACTACATATTTAATGATTACCTGCAGGCATAACATTGAGGCACTTGGAGTTCAAGTTCTACTTCCCCACCTTGAAATGCTTTGATTTTAAGGTATTCTAAATCACTTCCAGCTTCCAACTTCAATTGTTAATTTGTTTGTTTGTATGTGTCTTTCGGCTTTTCTCGGTTAGGGGTCGCCACAGTGGAACTCTGGTCCGCTAATGATTGGTAGTTGATTTGTACGTGCCAAGTTACCAGCCCTGATGCACAACCTTCAACTTCAATTGTTAATATTTGATTACATTTTTCAGACCCTGCATCATTCCAAACTACTGTATCATCCTCTAGAATGTCTCTTTTAACATCATTGCTTGCCTGTATTGGTGAAAGAAAATATCTCCTGGTAAAACTCCCTCATCTTAATAACTTTTTCATATACCAAACCCATGCCACTTATATCGCGAACAACTCTGTATTATTCAGGAAGATGCCACCAGCATTGCAACCAAGTCCTTATTATTCAGGAAGATGCCACTGGCATTATGACCAAGTCCTTATTATTCAGAAGGATACCAAACCACTCATTGTTTACTACTATGGTAAACCTTAATATATTGGCAAGTAATACATATGACCCTTAGGTGGGTAGATGTGGTAACCCAACCACAGTCAACTGGCATGCAAGTAGCTTGCTTGGCAAATTATCCTTCTTTTTCTTCTTGAGTTATATTCACAGTTGAGTGCTGAACTTCAGGCACTTTTATGTGTTAATATTGGAGTGGCAGATTTCTAGGCAAATTATGGTAATGGAATGATAACTGCACTCATTTTACCAGTTAATCCTATCAGTGTGGGCATAGCTTTTGAGACCAAAATGTTGCTTTTTGTCTTAATATTCAGATATTTTTTGTCTACTGTGGATTAAACTATATGCTCAGCTATCAAGCCTAGATAAGCCACATCAATTTCCACTCAGATGTATCCACCAAACAGCCCTTGTTCCTTAACTGATTATAATCGCACCAATACAAATTTGTTTCCATTTCACTTAAAGTCTGATTATTTTCTAAACCTTCTTGATATGTCCATTACTAATTGACAACTTTATATATCTCCTCACTCACTAAGAGAGAGTCATTTACAAACATTGGAAAAACAAGTCTCCCCTTATCTAATGTCACCACATTTTTCGGTTGGAGTATCATGCATTTATCTCATGTCTCCACTGCAAGAATGAAGAGGCCCAGGGATGAGTGGCAGCCCTGTCTAGTACTTTTGTGTATGTTTTTCTTTTCTTGTATCTTATAAATTATTAGTGCATAACATTTAGAAACATTATAAATAATGCTTTAAATTACACAGTACTGCTACTGAAATTCCCAGCAATCCCTAAACAGGGGATCTGCACACTTAGCATTAACCTTAAATCTTGCACAGTTATTTTAACACCCTTACTGACCTTTCCCAAGGAGGGGCTCTTTTCTCTTTGCAATTTTCTCCACTCAATTTACCTTCCTTTGCTTTCCTTTTCTTTCCATTTTTTGCGTTCCTTATCCATGCTCATCTTTAAAATGTTCATGTCGCTGGTCTTCTGCCTCGCTAGCCTCCCTCAGAACCTGCATTCATCTCAGTTACTCCTAGAGGTTTGTACATTAGCGCCCAGTGATTGTATCCCAAGCTTTTTGCAAAATCAAGTTATGTCTTCACATTTAAACAAATGTTCATATTCCTGCAGCAATAATGATTAGTTAAAAATATGATTGACAAGCTGTTCAGCACAAACTGATCTTTAAAGTGGTAGTGTTCAATAGATTATAGGCCTTAAGCTAGATTTCATAAGTACTAATAAACACAATAAACATTCATTTTGTAATATTTGTAAACTTTTAATATTTCAGTAATAACTCAAACTGCACACATACTGTCAGCAGCAATTTGTTAATCCACCTTTAAGCTTTCATAAGAGGCTACACAGGGAGTCAATACTTATATTTTACTTATATTTAAAAAATATGGAAATTATGACAATATAAATAATAGTATATGAACAACAATTAATATCTCTTAAGCAATACTAGATAGAATCAAATATCAGTGTTTTGTTTTGCACATCATGTAAGCTTTAAGATGTGCTCTTTTAATAGTTGTGAAATTGTTAATGCAGTTATGAACAGTCTATATTAGATGCCAACAGGTATCAGTAGGATGTAACTGCAGATTCTCCTGGAGGAGTCACTAGGTTGTAATGAGTTAATTCAAGAAACAAACAAACTATGTGAAAACAATGACAGGCTTATAATCCAAAAGGGCAGGGTGAACTGAAGGGTTGAATAGCTCCTCCCCTCTCCTTTTCACTGCCTGATTGGACCACTCTTTTTCCACTCACTCTGAACTGCTCTTCTGCCTTACTCTTATGACTTTGCTCGCATTGCTGGTCTACTTCAGTTTGTACTTCCCTTCTTTCATCTCTCAGTTGGGAAAACAATGACCACAGGTTAGTAGCATGTTATGACTATACAAGATTTATGAATGTTTTACTACTGTTAATATTTTAAACTGCTTTTTTTATATTGGTTGTAATCATGTTTTATTAATATACAGGCATGAAAGTGTCATCATATTGCATCTGTGTATTCGGCTAAATACTTGAACATTTAGTGAACGTCAAACAGTTTAAATACACTAACCCACAGATTCAGCAAACCCTGCATGTTGTGCAGGAACAGTGCAGGAGCTCCAGGAGGCAATATGTCTGTCGTGTGATCCAGGAATAAGCTGCATGGACATGCACGAATGCTCCTGCACTATTCCTGCATGGACGTAGCTCCTGTATGCAAATTACCGCATTTGCAGATGAAAACCATGCAAATGAGGTGAATTTTCAATGAGGTGAATTTTCAATCTGGGAAGCTGACAGCTAGCCTTGCAGGACTAGAGTAATCTGCAGAAATGTACTCGGTTAGTAACAGAGTACATTTCTGCAAACTACAAAATGGAGCCATGACAGCTCCAAATAAATGGTATATATAACGTGTAATGCACGCCAATAGCCAAATATATGGCCATTGGCATGGAAAACAGTTAAAAAAAAGTAACTTTTATTTTTTTAGCCAATTTCAGCTGTATAAGCTTAGGGCAGCGGCACACAAATGGGATTGAGCTGAAAATATAAAAAATAACCTGAAATAAGCACCTGTTCTGCACCCTGCCATGTACTGTGCACCAAACCTCACAGGCGTACAAACCATTGCTGAATGTGTATTACTGTGTCAGTTATGTCTGCTCTAATGCTCACAGCCCCTATGTGTTTCAGTGACACATACTTGGGATGATATGTGGACAGATGTCATTTGTAAATGCCTGTCTGCTTTACAGATCTCAGCATCAGCAGTGCATGTATGACCAGTACGATACTATTACACTGACAACCATCAAACCTTACCGTGGCTATGGGGAGTGTGCACACCCTTATTGATATGAAGCACTCTTCCTTGATCTATCATGGGACTACATCACTGCTTTTATTAACAGTACGTGAGCCTGATGTGTGACATATGTCCTGTACATTCACATGCAATGTCTGAGAAATGTGTTAGGTGTGCAGATGCTGACTGTGATGCATACACTCTGTGGGGGCATATGTATGCACACCATTATCATGACGGTTTGTTGCACCTACTGTTATGTGTACTACAGCAGTCACTATTCCTGGCAGGAGTTTACTAGCATGGGCCATCTGCATTTGTCAGTATATGTTCAGTCTGCCCTACACATGTTCCCCCAACTATGCATGATTGTAAGGTCTACTCATGTGCACATCCCTTGGAGTTCACACACTGCCGTCACTATTGCTGTGGAGTTAGGGTTATGTCTGCCATAGTTCCTGAACCTGACTCTGTGCAGATACAGCCATTCTTGGCATCCTTAGGATCCCTGCTGCAGTGCACTAGTATGTCATGATGAAACACTCTCCCCACCTTCAGCCGTTATGCAGATGCTTGACAAGTATGGCTTACACGTGTCAGTTTGCAGTGT